>NW_011494721.1:1810645-1833561 GCF_000754665.1 Bison bison bison
GCACCATTGGTGTCTGCTGAGCTGCCCAAATTGTGTCTGCTCAGTCCCGGGTGTAGAGCCTGCTGCGTCACGTGTTTAGAGTCTGCTTAACCACTTTTTTACAGTTTGCTCAGCTCCTTGACGATTTCCTGCTCCTCTCCGTGAATAGTGCCCTCTTAGCCAAGTCCCATGTCCAGTTCTAACTGTTGCTTCCTGAACTGGACATAGGTTTCTCAAGAGGCAGGTCAGGTGGTCTGATATTCCCATCTCTTTCAGAATGACAAACCTAGATGGCATATTAAAAAGCAGAGGCATCAGTTTGACAACAAAGGTCCATGTAGTCAAAGCTTTGATTTTTCTAGTAGTCATGTATGGATGTGAGAATTAGACCATAAAGAAGGCTGAGTGCTAAAGAATTGATGCTTTTGAACTGTGGTGTTGCAGAAGACTCTTAAAAGTCCCTTGGACAACAAGGAGATGAAAACAGTCAATCCTGAAGGAAATCAACCCTGAATATTCATCAGAAGGACTGATACTGTAGCTGAAGCTCCAGTACTTTGGCAGTGTCTTGAAAAGAGCCAACTCACTGGAAAAGACCCTGATGATGGGAAAGATTAAGGACAAGAGAAGAGGAGACAGAGGATGGGATGGTTGGATGGCATCAGCGACTCAATGGACATTAGTTGAACAAACTCCTAGAGACAGTGAAGGACAGGGAAGCCTGGCATGCTGCGGTCCATGGGAGGGCAAATATTCAGATACGACTGAGTGACTGAACAGCACCTAGGTACCAAAAGAGTTTAGAGTAGAGAACTCTAATACACCTTTTCCTTTTTGTTTAGAGATATACAGCTTTTTCTCCTTAGTTCCTTTGCCCCTACACATTAATTAGGTGGATACTTCTTAGAGAAGTATCAAGCCAAAATTTCTTTCTCTCAAAAGGGAGAAAAAAACTCTATAATTTGACAGTAGTCATCAAAGTAACTAACCAAGTGAATCTCCTATGTTTCCATCTCTGATGGCACTAGAGCTTATTCTAGAAATATTGATTATTTGTCCATAATGAATCAGCTACCATTTTCTTTATGAACAAAATTTCCAATTGATACTGGTAAAATTCACAGTGTGTCTCTTGCTGCTACTTCTTTTTAGTCACTAAGTTGTGGCTGACTCTTTGTGACCCCATGGACTGTAGCCCACCACACTCCTCTGTCCATCGGATTTCCCAGTCAAGAATAAGTGGGTTGGGTTGCCATTTCCTTCTCCAGCAGATACTGGTAAAATTTACAGTGCACCTCCTATCAAGACTCACATAGATTCCTCAAAACATCTTCCCAGAATTAATCAAAGCCATCTAAGTAAACAAGCCTTTAAAGATATAAATCTCATGATAGAAGATTTTAGGGTTCTAGGGCTCATGATCCCCTGTACTAGCTCCTATAACTCTCCCATTTTATGGGAGAGGAAACCTAAGGGCCAAAAGAGAAGGTTTTCCTAGGACCTCTGATCAATAAATACCACTATTGAGATAAAAGATCAAGATGGAAGAATAAGAAGATGTGAAATTCACTTTCCCCCATGAATGAATCAAAAATATATTGATGTGCGGAGACATTTTAACTGACAACTAACTGAAGACTGGCATAAAGTTTCCTGTTTAACCAAGTCTATAAGAAAGATCTACATGGAATTGGGTAGGAAGGAAAAAGAAGCAATCATGATGGAACTTGTGCCCTTCAGAGGGGTCTCAGAAGAGGAGGGAATTACACTTCTCCCAGAGGAGTGAGTGCTTTGAGCCACATATTGGGTGCTCCAGCCATGGTGTCCAACACTGGGAAGACAAGTCCCCTTGGCTGGTTGGAGGGTCAGTGGGACCTACAGGAGAGCTGTGGAAAGCCTGGACTACATCCTTGAGAAGAGTACACATGCTTGCTTTTACCTGAAACAGGGTATAGAGGACAGATGGAAACTGCAGCGGACACTGGCCTGTTTCCTGTAGCCATCCTGATGTGCACCCCAGCCTAAGTCAAGAACCATTTGCTTAACAACACAGCTCCATTCTGAGCAATGGTTGCCATGAAGGGAGAACTTAGTTGTGAGGGGAAAGCTGGCTCAGAGTGGCATCTGAGAATGCGGCAGCAGCAGGCATTAATGATACACACAGAGGCAGTACATTAGAAGAAGTCTAGTACTGTGACTGCAGCTAGGGCTGCCACACCCCCCATTCAGAGCACATGGACCCAGGCCAGATGCTCAAACCAGCCCATCTTGCCCTAGCATTGCTCCCTTCTAGGATAAAGCTGCTGATGCTGAGAGGAGGGAGGCCACACATTTAAAGGGAACAAAGCTAGCTCAGGTCCAACCCTCAGTGCCTCTGCTCCAGCATCTTGGGCTCCAACTCTGTCCCATAAGTTGATGGCCACTACTGAACAAAGAAGACACCCTGGCACATCTTGCTCTGGCCCTAGCCCCTGCAGCTCCAGCTCCAACTAAGGTGATAACTGCAAGCATACAATGGGGAGAAATGTGACTCATGTTCACATCAGATCCAGCTCTTCCAAGAAAGCCACTGGGGACAAGTGGACTATATAGGGACGCTCCCACACAAGGGCACCCCTTTGAGACCACATAAGTAAGAAATAAGTAACTGTTCCACTTAATTTCATAAAAAAAAAGGAAAGTTAAAATAAGAAGACAAGAATTTGTTTCAATTAAAATATACAGAGAAAACCCCTGAAAAAAATAATAAAGCCAAAATATTTACTAGATATTCAAAGTATTAGTAATAAGAAGGCTAACTGAGTTAGGGGAAAGAATAGATGAGCATGGTAAAAATTTTAACAAGGAACTATAAAATATAAAAAAGAACCCTTCATAACTGAAGAGTACGAGAACTGAAAAATACACTAGAAGAAATTAACATCAGACTAGGTGATACAGAATGCAAAAGTGATATTGAAGATAGAATAATGGAAATCTCCTAATCGGATCAACAAAAAGAAAAACAATAAAAAAATGAGAACAGTTTAAGGAACCTCTGGGACAATATCAAATACACAAATATTTGCATTATAGGGGTCCCAGAAGGAGAAGGTAGACATAAAGGGTTCAAAGTATATTTGATGAGATTGCGGCTAAAATATTCCCAATCCTGAAAAGAAACAGAAATCCAGGTACAGAAAGCATAGAGGGTCCCAAGCAAAATAATCCCAAACAGATCCAGCATAAGAGGATGTGGAATTCACTTTTATCCAAGACATATCATGATAAAAATGGCAAACTTAGATAAATAGATAATTCTAAAGGTATCAAGAGAAAATAAAGTGTCATATACAAGAGAATGCCCAAAGGCTATAAGCCAATTTTTCTGCAGAAACTTTGCAGGCCAGAAGAGAGTGGCGTGAGATATTCAAAATGCTAAAAAGGAAAACCTGCAACTCACCAAGATTATCATTTAGAATTGAGAGAAAGACAAAATGTCAGACAACCAAAAACTAAAAGAGTTTATTCAGAATTAACTCATCCTGAAATAAATGTTATAGTTCTTTGGGCCCAAAATTAGAAATGAAAAGGGAGAAGTTAAAACTGGCAACACAGAAATACAAAGGACTATAAGAGACTCTTACAAGCAGCTATTAATATATGCCAATAAAGTGGACAACCTAGAAGAAATGGACAAATGCTTATAAAGGTACAATCTCTCAAGACTGAACCTTGAGGAAAAAAAAAAAAACAGACCAATTACAAGTACTGAATTACAATTACAAGTACTGAAGTTGAATCTGTGATTAGAAAATTCTCAATGAACTAAAGTCTAGGACCAGAGGGCTTCAAAGTGAACTCTGACAAAACATTTAGAGAAGAGTTATCACCTATTCTTCTGAAACTATCCCAAAAAATTGCAGAGGAAGGAACACTTCCAAACTCATTCTGTGAGGCCACTATCATCCTAATACCAAAACTCATACCCCCTGCATTGGAAACATGGAGTCCTAACCACTTGACTACCAGGGAAGTCCCTGCTTATTTTTGTTTTTATTTCTGTTACTCTCAGAGACAAATTCAAAAAGATATTGCTGCAATTATGTCAAATAGAATTCTTCAGACCAAAACCATCCCAAAGAAAAAGAAATGCAAGAAGGCAAAGTGGGTTGTCTGAGGAGGCTTTAATAATAGCTGAGAAAAGAAGAGAAGCAAAAGGCAAGGGGCAAAGGGAAAGATATACCCAACTGAATGCAGAGTTCCACAGAATAGCAAGGAGAGATGAGAAGGCCTTCTTAAGTGAACAATGCAAAGAAATGGAGCAAAACAATAGAATGTGAAAGACTAGTGATCTCTTCAAAAAAGTAGAGATATCAAGGGAACATTTCATTCAATGAAGGGTACCATAATGGATAGAAATGTAAGGACCTAACAGAAGCGGAAGAGATTAAGAAGAGGTGGCAAGACTACACAGAAGAACTATACAAAAAAACATCTTAATGGCCGAGCTAACCACAATAGTATGGTAACTCACCTAGAACCAGACATCTTCAAGCGAGAAGTCAAGCATTACAATGAACAAAGCTTGTGGAAGTGATGGAGTTCCAAGTGAGCTATTTAAAATCTTAAAAGATGATGCTGTTAATATGCTGCACTCAGTATTTCAGCATATTTGGAAAGCTCAGCAGTGGCCATAGGACTGGAAAAAGTCAGTTTTCATTCCAGTCCCCAAAAAGGATAATGCCAGAGCATGTTAAAACTAACCTACAATTGTTCTCATTTTACATGCTAGCAAGGTTATCCTCAAAATCCTTCAAACCAGGCTTCAACAGCACATGAATCAGGAACTTCTAGATATACAAACTGTATTTAGAAAAGACAGAAGAACCAGAGAACAGACTACCAACATTCATTCGATCATAGAGAAAGCAAAGGAATTCCAGAAAACATCTACTTCTGCTTCACTGAGTATGCTAAAGCTTTTGACTGTGTGGATCACAACAAACTGTGGGAAATTCTTAGAGATAGGAATACCAGGCCACCTTACCTATCTCCTGGGGAACCTCTATACAGGTCAAAAAGCAACAGTTTGCACTGGACAGGGAAAAATGAACTGGTTCAAAATTGGGAAAGGAGTTCATTAAACCTGTATATTGTCACCCTGCTTATTAAACTTATATGCAGAATGTGCTGTGCTAAGTCACTTCAGTCATGTCCAACTCTTTGCAGCCCTATGGACTATAACTTTGTTCATGGGATTCTTTAGGTATACAGGAGTGGGTTGCCATGCCCTTCTCCAGTATGCAGAATACATCATGAGAAATGCTGCACTGGATGAATCACAGGCTAGAATCGCGACTGCCTGGAGAAATACCAACAACTTCAAATATGCAGATGATATCACTAATGGCAGACAGTAAAGAGGAACTAAAGAGTCTCTTGATGAGGGTGAAAGAAGAGAATAAAAGAGCTGGCTTAAGGTGCAACCTTCAAAAAACTATGATCATGGCATCTGGTCCCATCACTTCATGGTAACTAGAAGGGAAAAAAGTGGAAGCAGTGACAGATTTTATTTTCTTGGTCTCCAGAAATCACTGCAGACAGTGACTACAGCAATGAAATTAAAAGACACTTGCTCCCTGAAAGGAAAGTCATGATAAACTTAGTGCATTAAAAAGTAGAAACATTACTTTGCTGACAAAGTTCTATATAGTGAAAGCCATGGTTTTTCCAATAGTCATGTATGGATCTAAGAGCTGGACCATAAAGTAGGATGAGTGCTGAAGAACTGATGCTTTCAAACTGGGACGCTGGGAAAGACTCTTATGGATCCCTTGGACTGCAAGATCAAACCAGTCAATCCGAAAGGAAATCTACCCTGAATATTCATTGGAAGGACTGATGCTAAAGCTGAAGCTTCAATAATTTGGCCACCTGATGCTAAGAGCCAACTCACTGGAAAAGACCTTGATGCTGTGAAAGGTCTTGAAGGTAAAACGAGAAGGGGGCAGCAGAGGATGAGATGGTTATATAGTGTCACCGGCTCAATGAACATGGATTTGAAAAAACTCTGGGAGTTAGTGAAGGACAGGGAAGCCTGGCATGCTGCAATGCAAAGAGTCAGACTTGATTTAGTGATTGAACAACAAATACACGGGAAATGATGTTAGAGAAAAAGCAAACCTGAGCAATTTTCTTATTCAAGTTCAAAATGGGTGGCAAAGCAGCAGAGACAACTCACAATGTCAACGATACCTTTGGCCCAGGAACTGCCAATGAACAGTGGTGGTTCAAGAAGTCTTAGGAAGGATTTGAGAGATCTGGAGGTGAGAATCATAGTGACTGGCCATCAGAAGTTGACAAAGACCATCTGAGAGGACCATCAAAGATTATCCTTTTAAAACTATATGAGAAATTGCCAAAGAACTCAAAGTCAATCACTCTATGACCATTTGGCACTTGAAGCAAACAGGAAATGTGAAAAAGCTTGATAAATGGGTGCCTCACGAGCTGACCGCAAATGAAAAAAATCCTCTTTTTGAAGTGTGGTCTTCTCTTATTCTATGCAACAACAAAGAACCATTTTTTAGATTGGATTGAAGTGTGACACAAAGTGGATTGTATACAACAACTGGGGACAATCAGCTCAGTGGTTGGATGGAAAAGAAGCTCCAAAGCACTTCCCAAAGTCAAACTTGCACCAAATAAGGTCATGGTCACTGTTTGGTGGTCTGCTGCCAGCTTGATCCACTGCAACTTTCTGAATCTTGGTATTATCATATCTGAGAAGTATGTTCAGCAAACTGATGAGATGCACTGAAAAGTGTAATGCCTGCAGCTGGCATTGGTCAACAGAAAGGGCTCAATTTTTCTCCATGACAAAGTCCAACCTCTCCTCACATAACCAATACTTCAAAAGTTGAACAAATTCAGCTACAAAGTTTTGCCTCATCTGCTGTATTCACCTGCCCTCTCACCAACTTACTATCACTTCTTCAAGCATCTCAACATCTTTTTACAAGGAAAATGCTTCCAAAGCCAGCAGAAGGCAGAAAGGGCTTTGCAAGAGTTTGTCAAATCCCAAGGCACAGATTTTTGTATTACAGGAATAAACAAACTTATTTCTCACTGGCCAAAATGTATTGATTGTAATGGTTCCTATTTTGATTAGTTAAGATTTTAAGCCTAGCTATATTGATTTAAAATTCATAGTCCAAATTGCAATTATGTTTGTACCAAACTAATACGAACAGAAATAGACCCACAGACAGAAGACACATTTATGGTTACCAAAAGAGAAATGAGGGGAGGGATAGATTAGGAGTTTGGAATTAACATATACACATACTACTAAATACAAAGTAGATAACCAAGATAACTATCAAGGTCCTATTTTATAGCACAGAGAACTTGATTTACTCTTTTGTAATAATCTTAAGTGAAAATAATCTGAAGAAAAATATATTTATATCTATATATAAATATATCTTAATTACTTTGCTGTACATCTGAAAGTAACACAACACTGTAAATCAACTGTCAATAAAAATTACATTAATTAAAAAATGTGGTACTCAGATTCCAGACAAAAGAAAAAAGTATAATAAACAGTAAGCATCTGTAGGAAAGAAAAAATTCTACTGGTAATGCAAATATATAATAAAGGCTAAGGATCAACCACTTAAAAAGGTGGTCAGTATATGGCAAAAACCCACCACAATATTGTAAAGTAATTGGCCTCCTATTAAAATGAATAAACTAATTTTAAAAAAATAGTATTAAAAAAAGACAAAAAAGATTGTAAAGTCAACTATAACTAAATAATTTGTAAAGGGATAAAATTATGAAGATGTAAAATAATCACATCACAAATGCAAAATATGAGGGAGGAGAGGAAAAAATATAGATCTTTTAGAATGAGGCTGAACTCAATGATTACCAGTTTAAAATATATATAGTTATATATGAACATATATGAACTCCATGGTAACTGAAAATCAAAGATCTACAATATATATAGAAAACTTTGAAAGGCAGGCACACAGTATACTACTAAAGTCATCAAAGCACATGGGAGAAAAAATAAATAAATAAAAGATGAAGAAAAAAGTACAAAAACAACCAGAAAACTATTAACAAAATAAGTATATACCTATGTTAATCACATTAACATCCCATCAAAAGGCATAGTGTGGCTGATTGGATAAAATAAAAAAAATTCATTAATATGCTGCTCAGAAGATTCACTTTAGAGCTAAACACACATGAATATTGAAAGTGAGTAAATAGAAAAAGATTTAATGCAAACAGAAACAACAGGAAAGTAGGGGTAAGCAATACTCCAAACAGAAAAAAATAGACTTCAAAACAAAGTCTATAACAAAAGACAAAGAAGGCCATTATATAAAGATTAAAAAAAATGAATATACGTTGAGGATACTGTATTCATTAACATACAGGCACCTAACACAAAAGCACCTAAATATACAAAGTGAATGCGAATAAACATATAGGGAAGTATTTTAGTAGTAAAACAATAACAGGAACCAATGAACAGATCATCTAGGCAGAATACCAGTAAGGAAATTTTGGCCTTAAATAATAGAACCAGTTCAGTTCAGTTCAGTCGCTCAGTCGTGTCCGACTCTTTGTGACCCCATGAATCACAGCCCACCAGGCCTCCCTGTCCATCACCAACTCCCGGAGTTCACTCAGACTCACTCTCATCGAGTCAGTGATGCCATCGAGCCATCTCATCCTCTGTCATCCCCTTCTCCTCCTGCCCCCAATCCCTCCCAGCATCAGGGTCTTTTCCAATGAGTCAACTCTCCACATGAGGTGGCCAAAGTATTGGAGTTTCAGCTTTAGCATCATTCCTTCCAAAGAAATCCCAGGGCTGATCTCCTTCAGAATGGACTGGTTGGATCTCCTTGCAGTCCAAGGCACTCTCAAAAGTCTTATCCAACACCACAGTTCAAAAGCATCCATTCTTCGGTGCTCAGCTTTCTTCACAGTCCAACTTTCACATCCATATATGACCACTGGAAAAACCATAGCCTTGACTAGATGGACCTTTGTTGGCAAAGTAATGTCTCTGCTTTTCAATATGCTATCTAGGTTGGTCAAATATAATAGTCCAGTTGAAATTAATGCATTTTTATAGGACATCCCAAAACAGCAGAGCACACATTCTCTTCAAGTGCACATAGAATGTTCTCTAGGATAGATCACAAAATAATTCTAGGCCACAAAACAAAGTTCAACAAATTTAAGAGAGCAGAAATTATATCAAGTTTTTTTCCCCCCCTTGAACCATAATGGTATCAAACTAGAAATCAATTATATGATGAAAAATGGAAAAAGACAAAAACTAAAACAAAACAACAACAACAAAAGAGTAAACAATATGCCACTTAAGAAAAAAAAAACACGAACAAGAGTCCATGAAGAAATAAAAAATAAAAAAGGAAATTAGAAAACGCCTCAAGATAAATGAAAATAAAAGACTTTTTAAAGTCAACTGGATTCAGTAAAAGCAGTTCTAAGAAGGAAGTTTATAGTAATACAGACAATTCAAGAAACAAGAAAAGTCTAAAATAAAGAATCTAATCTACTGTCTAAAGAAAATAGAAAATGAAGAACAAACAAAACACAAAGTCACCATAAGGAAGAAAATACTCCTAAAGATCAGAGAGGAAATAAATAAATTGGAGATTAAAAAATAAAGTACCAATGAAATCAAGAGCTTTTTTTTGTTTTAAGATTAACTACACTGATAAATCTTTAGTGAGGTATATTAAGAAAAAAGAGAGAGGGCTATGAACAAAACACGAAATGAAAGTGCAGATATAGCAGCTGGTATTGCAGAAAAACACACTGGAAAATCTGGAAGAAATGGGCTAGAACCATACAACCTTAAAAGACTGAATCAGGCAGAAATAAGCAATATGAACAGATCAATCAATAGTAGTGAAATTGAGTCTGTAAAAAAAAAAAATTTTTTTTCCAGCAAACAAAACTCTGGGACTGAATTCCATCAAACATTTAAAAAAGAGTTAACAATTATCCTTTTAAAACTATTCCAAAAAATTAAAGAGGAAGGAACACTCATAAACTCATTCAATAAGGCCACCATTACCCTGATACAAAAACCAGACAAAGACACTACAAAAAAATTAAGTAACAGGCAAATATCAAAGAATATAGGTGCAGAAATTCTCAAAAATTTTTACCAAACTAAATTCAACAATATATAAAAAGAATCATACACCATGATCAAGTGGGATTTATTACAGAATGCAAGGATGTTTCAATATCCACTAATTAATCAATATGATACATCACATTAACGAAAGAAACAATAAAAAGTCACACAATCCTTTCAAGACACAGAAAAAGCACTTGATAAAAATCAATATCTATTTATGAGGAAAAAGTCTCTCAAAGTTGGTATAGAACATATCTCAACATAGTAAAGGCCATTATGACAAACACATAGTTAATATCATATTCAGTGGTGAAAAGCTAAAAGCTTTTCATCTAAAATCAAGAATAGAACAGTGCCCACTCTGATCACTTCTTTTTCATATACCATTGAAAGTTTTAGCCATGGTAATCAAAGAAGAAAATGAAATAAAATATATTCATAATTGAAAGGGAAGAATATCACTCTTCAGATGTCATGATATTATATATCAGATCAGATCAGTCGCTCAGTCGTGTCTGACTCTTTGTGACCCCATGAATCGCAGCACACCAGGCCTCCCTGTCCATCACCAACTCCCGGAGTTCACTCAGACTCATGTGCATCGAGTCAGTGACGTCATCCAGCCATCTCATCTTCTGTTGTCCCCTTCTCCTCTTGCCCCCAACACCTCCCAGCATCAGAGTCTTTTCCAATGAATCAACTCTTATAGAAAACCCTAAATTATCTACCCAAAACACTATTATAACTAATAAATTCAGTAAAATTGAAAGATTAAAACATTAATATACAGAAATATATCACTTTTCTACACATTCATAATTTACTATCAGAAAGAGAATGTCAGAAAACAATCTTATTTAAAATCACACCAACATGAATAAAATACCAAGGAATAAACTTTACCAAGGAGGTGTAAAACCTATATTCTGAAAACTGGAAATTGAACATAACACAGAATAATGGAAAGATATCTCATGTTCATAGACTGGAAGAATTAATATTGTGAAGATGTTCATAATATCCTGAGAAATCTACAGACTTAATACAATCCCTATCAAAACACCCAAAATATATTTCACAGACTTGGACTGAATAAATGTAAAATTTATATGGACCCACAAAAGGACCCCAAATTGCCAATGCAAATGTGAGGGAAGAAAACAAAACTGGAGATATCATACCCGCCAACATTAGACTATACTTCATAGTTGGAGTATTCAAAACAGAAGGGTACTGGTGCAAAAACAGATACATAGATCGATTGTACAGAACAGAGAGCCTAGAAATAGGTCCATGCATTGATAGGCAATTCATTGATCACAAAGGAGACAGGAATATATGATGGAGAAAAGACAGTCTCTTAAATAACTGGTGGTGGGAAAATTGGGCAACTACAAGTAAAGGAGTAAAATTAGAACATTTTCTCATACCATACACAAAAAGAAACTCAAAATGGATTAAAGACCAAAACACAAGGCCTAAAATCATAAAGTCCTTCAGTTCAGTTCAGTTGCTCAGTTCTGTCCAACTCTGTGACTCCATGAACTGTAGCACGCCAGGCCTCCCTGTCCATCACCAATTCCAGGTGTTTACTCAAACTCATGTCCATTGAGTCAGTGATGCCATCCAACCATCTCATTCTCTGTCATCCCCTTCTCCTCCTGCCTTCAATCTTTCCCAGCATCAGGGTCTTTTAAAATGAGTCAGTTCTCATCAGGTGACCAAAGTATAAAGTCCTTAGAACACAACATATGCAGAACACTCTGACATGAATTATAGCTATATACATATATTTTTTAATCTCTCCTAAGGAAAAAGAGATGGGAATACCAGACCACCTGACCTGCCTCTTGAGAAATTTGTATGCAGGTCAGGAAGCAACAGTTAGAACTGGATGTGGAACAACAGACTGGTTCCAAATAGGAAAAGGAGTTCGTCAAGGCTGTATATTGTCACCCTGTTTATTTAACTATATACAGAGTACATCATGAGAAATGCTGGACTGGAAGAAACACCAACTGGAATCAATATTGCCGGGAGAAATATCAATAACCTCAGATATGTAGATGACACCACCCTTAACGGCAGAAAGTGAAGAGGAACTAAAAAGCCTGTTGACAAAAGTGAAAGTGGAAAGTGAAAAAGTTGGCTTAAAGCTCAACATTCAGAAAATGAAGATCATGGCATCCGGTCCCATCACTTCATGGGAAATAGATGGGGAGACAGTGGAAACAGTGTCAGACTTTATTTTTCTGGACTCCAAAATCACTGTAGATGATGACTGCAGCCATGAAATTAAAAGACGCTTACTCCTTGGAAGGAAAGTTATGACCAACCTAGATAGCATATTCAAAAGCAGAGACATTACTTTGCCAACAAAGGTCCGTCTAGTCAAGGCTACGGTTTTTCCTGTGGTCATGTATGGATGGGAGAGTTGGACTGTGAAGAAGGCTGAGCACCGAAGAATTGATCCTTTTGAACTGTGGTGTTGGAGAAATCTCTTGAGAGTGCCTTAGACTGCAAGGAGGTCCAACCAGTCCATTCTGAAGGAGCTCAGCCCTGGGATTTCTTTGGAAGGACTGATGCTAAAGCTGAAACTCCAGTACTTTGGCCACCTCATGTGAAGAGTTGACTCATTGGAAAAGACTCTGATGCTGGGAGGGATTGGGGGCAAGAGGAGAAGGGGACGACAGAGGATGAGATGGCTGAATGGCATCACTGACTCGATGGACGTGAGTTTGAGTGAACTCCAGGAGTTGGTGATGGACAGGGAGGCCTGGCGTGCTGCGATTCATGGGATCGCAGAGTCGGACACGACTGAGCGACTGATCTAATCTGATCTGAAGGAAAAAGAAACAAAAGCAAAAATAAATGAATGAGTCCTAATTGAACTTAAAAGCTTCAGCACAGCAAAGGAAACAGCCACACAATGAAAAGACAACCTACTGAATAAGATTAAATATTTTTAAATTGTATGGCCAATAAAGAATTACTACCCAAAATACATAAACAGCTCATACAACTCTATAGTTTAAAAAAAAAGATTAAAAATGGGCAGAAGACCTTAATAGACATTTTTTTCCAAAGAAGACACACAGAAATCCAACAGGTGCATGAAAAGATGTGAAAAATTGCTAATCATCAAAGAAATGCAAATCAAAACCACAATAAGAGATCATCACCTTACACCTGTCAAGATGCCTATCATCAAAAAGTCTATGAATAACAAATATTGGCAAGGATGTGAAGAAAAGGGAACACTAGCAGAATGTTGGTAGGAATGTCAATTTGTGTAACCACTATGGAAATGGTATGGAATTTCCTCAAAAAAGCTAAAAACAGAACTAACATAAGATCCAGCATTCCAACTCCTTGTATATATATCTGAAGAATGAATAAAAACTAATTTTAAAAGATGCGTATATCACAATGTTCTTAGCAACATTATTTACAATAGCCAAGACATAGAAGCAAACTAAGTGTCCCTTAATAGATGAAATAATAAAGATATGATATATATACTCAATGGAATATTACTTAGCCATAAAGGAGAATGAAATTCTGTCATTTGAAACAGTGTGGAAGGACCTAAAGTATAGTATGCTTATTGATTTAATTCAGGCAGAGAAAGGTAGATACACCATGTTATGTCTTATATATGTAATCTAAAAAATAAAGTTGCCTATAACATAACAGAAACAGACTTATAGGTATAAAGAACAAGTTAGTGGTTACCAGTGGGGAGATAGAAAGCAGAAAGGGCAAAATAGGTGTAGGGGATTCAGAGATGCAAACTGCTATGTATAAAACAAATAAGCAATAAGAATACACCATATAGCTAGGGAAACATAACCACTATTTTAATAACTATTAACAGAATATAATCTATAAATATACTGAGTCACTATGTTGTATATCTGAAACTAATATTTTAAATTAGCTATTTTTCAGTTAAAAAAAAAAGGAAAGACTTACAAAAATAAGTAAATGGCATCGTTACACTTCAACATCCTATTGCCCTTAAAACTCAAAAGTTACTAATGTCCATTTCCACTGAAGCAAATCCTTTACTGTAGTTGATATGTGATGCATTCTTTAGTATAAGAGTTGATGAAGCTAGCCAATATTTTTTTGCCTTTACTTGGAGAGAGAAACAATTCACTTGGACAGTAATGCCTCAGTGCCTCTCTGAGAATCCTTCTTATTTCTAACAAATCCTGGAATCTGATCTATGTTCCCAAGAGGTTTTATTTTGCTACAGTAATGTGGCAAGCTTTCTCAAGCCTCCTCAAGCCTCCTCACAGAGAGTCAGCATCTACTTGTTTAAGCTTTTAGCTTTAAAGGGACACAGGTTTGGCAAATAAAAATTACAGTTTGTCCAAACCCAAGTTCTATTTTTAGGGTATGTATTAATATTATATCAAGGGCGAAATGTAGATCCAGATAAAATTCCTGGTGTCCTAAGTCTCCAATACCCTAAACAAAGTGTCAACTGTGTGGTTTTCTTGGCTTAGTTATTGCCAAAACGGATTCTAAATTTCTCTTACAGCCAAATCTTGTCTGTTCTAGACAATAACAACCCCTATCCAATTTTATAGGAAGAATTGGAAAAATAGCTTTGAAGGCCTTACAGGAGGGTTTGATGAACCCACCTGCCCTTGGGCACCCCTTTTCTCTTTTTGTTTATGAGAAAAGAATGCCCTTGGGGCACTTACACAAAAATATGAAGACCAGCAGCAACCCATAGAATGTTTATAGCCAGCAAATGGTCCCTGCTGGCTAAGATCCATTTCAGACACTGTAATTTTGGTTGAAGTCAACGGGAAAATCATTAAGAGATCTCCTTTAACAATTTTTGTACCTCATGCAGTAGATGCTCTCCTGAATTATCATCACACTAAACATTTCTCAGTCAGCCACCTCACAGCTTAGGAAGTCCTTTTGTTAACTGAACCTCACAGAACTCTTCTATGTTGTAGTAACCTTAACCAAGCTACTCTTCTCCCCTCTGTCATGGACAAAGTCCCTCAGGACTGCTTAACTGACTACCTCTTGGCTCCTTTCAGTCATCTACTGGAAAGGTCTTTGGGTAATGATGATTTCTCATGGTTCACTGGTAGTTCTTACCTAAAAGGTGACAGAGGTAAGAACTGCTGGATTTTCTTTTGCTACTCCTTTTGATGTTGTTGGGGCTGTATTTTTATCTTTGGCCTTTTGGCCCTATGACTACTTTGGATGAATTTTGTTCTCTTACATGGGCTTGTACTTTAGACAAGGACAAAACTGCCAATATTTATACTGATGGTAGATATGTTTCTGGAATAGCTCATGATTTTGGAATGTTGTAGAAGCCACATGGGTTCCTTACATTCAGAGAAAAGAAAATTTAAAATGACTCCTATGTTGAAAATGCAGTAAGTTTATCTGCTGCTTTAGCTACTATTAAATTTCCAAGTATTCTAAATTTGGCTTTCTGGAAACAAAGGGCCAATCATCTTGCTGATATTTCTGCAAAGAATTCTGCCCTTAAAGGAACCAACAGCAGCCAAACCTCTATCATGTTCCAAAGGGATATTTTCCCAAATGATATCTTAGAAAATCTGGTTGCAAAAGCCAAAAACCTGGGTATAAAAGCTCAGAGAAAAACAATAATGGGAATACAATGATTTGTTTGTTAAAAAGAGAAAGTTCTGCTTTGGACCAAATAACAACTCAGTCCTATCAGAGACTCTAAAATTCCCTTTCCTCACTACGTATGTGCATTCAACTATTGGTCTAGTGCCAAAATCATTGTACTCATGATTCAATATTGGTGAGAAAACATTAACAAAGCCTCAAAAAGTGTCAACCTCATTTTCCCCACTTGTCTAAAGTACAACCCAGAGAAGCCTGTTTGTAGTGCTCCTGAACATTTTAAACTACCTAAGGGACAACTGAAGGCCTGGAAAATGGATTTCAATAACTTCTGTCTCATGGATGCACGTAAGTTTTAATCATGGTCTGTATGTTTTCCTATTGGACTTGAAGCCTTCCTTTGAAGAAAGGTTATGATCTTTTCTGTGGTTAAATTCCTTTCGGGAAAGATCATCCCTATGTGGGAAACTGTTTTCAAGCTTCATAGAGATCAAGAAACCCATGTTAGTGTCAGGCAGTTTGACAAGTATGCAGTGTTTGGTCAGTTTTACAACATTTTCACTGTGCTTACCACTGTCAATTTCTGCTTTAGTCAAATGAATTGATAGCATTAAGACTCAACTGAAAACTTATAGAATCTCTGCAAATACCTTGGCCACAAGCACTTTCATTGATCCTTCTAAATCTCAGATCCATTCCTTTTGGAACTCATAAATTTTCACCCTCTGAAATAGTCACAGGAGACCATGGAAACACTTGGTTTCTGCTTCTTTTGACCTATAACTGATGAAAGGAGAGATACTCCAGCATGCAAAGTCCTAATTTCTTCTTTTAAAAAAATAACCATGATTTGGCAGAGCAGTCTTTTCATGGTGCACTCTCAGGAGACAATGATGTAAAGCATTGTACCTTGCAACCTGCATATTCTATTAGAAAAGATGCCTACAGAAGAACCCTCTTCAATGTACCTGGAGGATCCTTAGCAGACACTGCTAACCCACCTTCACATTGCCAAATTCCAAGGAATAAATTCTTGGATTCACATGACACACCTAAAGAAAGCACCAAATTCTAACTAGACATGTGCCTTAAAATTAAAGATTTCCCAGAATTGAAGCATTCAACATCTGATGATACAAGTTTCCCAAGATATCCAGAGTAGGTCTGTTGGAAGTTTGTTACCAGACCTTTGATGATGACATAATGATGCTTTCTAACATCTTTGATCTTCTTAATATATGGATGTTAGATAAAAGGTATCTACGAATTATCCCTCCTACCCCTTATTAATACTTGAATGTGACCTCAATTGATTCCCAACTTGTGTATTTTCCTTCCAGTGTGAGAAACTATACTCAGGAAAGGTTCTTCCTGGTATAGAAGGACAAAAAGACACTGAAACTAGAAAACCTGATCCTTGATCAGTGACCCTTTCCGAGAAAGATCTAGATCAAAAAGGGTAAATGTAAAAGGAGGAAAAAAAAAATATATATATATATATATATATGAAACTTCAAATAGAGTTGGGAGACCAGATGGAGGAGTTCTTATGCTCTATTATAATAGCAGAGTCCAACAGAAAGATTCCTTTTCCTTCCTGGCAAGGACTCAGCCAATGAAAAACCATGGATTCTTTGTTTGCTATAAATAATGCAATATATAGCCATGTCAACTTCCTTTTCCCCTCTGTGAATGGATTCTCCTTTCTTTGCAGTATTGGGACATGAATGTAATGCATCATGGTTCCAGATCTTGAATTATAATTCTCTGTTGATTCCAAATGGCACCCCACTCCAGTACTCTTGCCTGGAAAATCCCATGGATGAAGAGCCTGGTAGGCTTCAGTCCATGGGGTCGTGAAGAGTTGGACATGACTGAGTGACTTCACTTTCACTTTCACTTTTCACTTTCATGCATTGGAGAAGGAAATGGCAACCCACTCCAGTGTTCTTGCCTTGAAAATCCCAGGGGCGGGGGAGCCTGGTGGGCCGCCATCTATAGCGTCGCACAGAGTCGGACACGACTGAAGTGACTTAGCAGCAGCAGCAGTTGATTCCAAATAAACTCTTCTTTGCTGGAGAAGTATCTGACTATTTCAGATCAACAACAAAATATACTTATCCTCCTCAATTCCTATTACCAGACACATCATGTGGAGCTTCCAACAAAAATTTTAAGGCATGACAAAGTGGTTAAAGATGCAGTCTGAAGATGCAAAGCAAGAAACAAAATCAGTCATAAAATGTTGATATTTTCAAAAAGGGAATTTACAATAACTATGGTAAATATGTTAAAGACTAATGGAAGAAAGTATGCAACATATAAAGACAGATGAGTAACGTAGGTAGAACAATGGACATTCTAAGAAAGAAACAGAAGATAAGATAGAAATAAAAACCAATGTAACAGAAATGATCTCTTTTTCATAAGGTACCAGGTTTCTGAAATAAGTGACAGATCATTTTGAAAAATAGTAGGGCATGTCAATAGAAGGATCTTCAGGTTCATAAGATTTGGGCATATATTAGATGATTTTGGAGAAGGTATAAGTGGATTGGGAAGCTCTTGATTATGTGCTTTTAGGAGGGTGGTATAATACTATGATCAGATATTACACCAAATCTTATCTATAATTCGTAAAGAATAAAGTGAGGATAAAACCATAAGCGGAAAACAAAACATAGTGGCCCCATTTTAAGTAGGAATGGAAGAAGTCAGTAACTTTTGTGGTGTAAACAATGCCCATCTAGTTATCTGTGTACAAACATGGTTATGGCATGATCTTCCTTTTATCTTAAGATGTCAGGATCACAGAATGGCTTGGCCTAACACATGTTTTGTTAAATTGTTTATTTTCAACAGAACATCAACACTAAAGCCTGAGTGAAAGGCCAGCTCACAGCAATACCAAAACTCAGCTCTTCAATGTCAGAAACTGTTGCTTTTGTTTTTTCAATTTGTTTAATCATCTAGTTTTATTTTAATTTCTATAGTAAACTACTTTTTTCAATAATGTATAATCTGTTTCATTGCTGCATTTATAAAATATTAATTTTGTATATGGGCTTCCCAAGCAGCACTAATGGTAAAGAATCTGCTGGCCAGTGCAGGAGACATAATAGCTGTGGGTTCAATTCCTGAGTCAGGAAGATCTCCTGGAGGAGGGCATGGTAACCCACTCTAGTATTCCTGCCTGGAGAATCCCATGGACAGAGGAGCCTGGTAGGATACAGTCCATACAGTTTCAAAGAGTTGGACACAACTGAAGTGACTTAGTATGCCATAAAAATGTGTGTGTGTGTGTGTGTATGACTACTGAGATCTCCATGCTATAATATTTCAGTTGGGAGAGAAAAGATCAGATCTAAGCTATTTTAAACCCTTTTATTGTTAATGGTAGACTAAGATACTATCCTGGAGAATGCAATAGCACCCCACTCCAGTACTCTTGCCTGGAAAATCCCATGGACAGAGGAGCCTGGAAGGCTGCAGTCTATGGGGTCGCTGAGGTTCAGACACGACTGAACGACTTCATTTTCACTTTTCACTTTCATGCATTGGAGAAGGAAATGGTAACCCACTCCAGTGTTCTTGCGTGGAGAATCCCTGAGACGGGGGAGCCTGGTGGGCTGCCATCTATTGGGTTGCACAGAGTCGGACACGACTGAAGTGACTTACCAGCAGCTTAGCAGCAAGATACTATCCAACTTTAAGACTGTTAAGTTAAATATCTATGGTGATATTTATAATGTAATAATTAAAAATTTCAAACCACAAAATGGGGAAAATAAGTTAAACAGATACACAAAGAAATAACTAAAGTTGGTACAGGGCTGAAGGTCAGAAGGGACAGAAATCTTAATTCAGCCTGTGAGGTCAGATCTGAGGTAGCCACTGGGCTGAAGGAGAGACAGTGAAATGAGAAGCAAGCTCTGAGTCAAGTATCTCAGTGCAGGTAGATCATGCACCAAGTGCAGGAGACACTGGCAGAGAAGTGAGGAAGGTGAGCAGGAAAGGAACAGAAGCCAAAATGTGTTTGTGAGCCAGCTGCTACCGTGGAATTCAAAATTAGATTGGCAAAGCAAGAGCAAAAATAAACATGTGGGAGTTGAGGAAAATAGGTAAGAATCTGGCTTTGTCCATAAACAGCTGAAAAGACAAACAAGCATTTTAAGCAATAACAGGGATGACTAAATGTATGACTACCACATGGAACATGGACACAAGAACAGTCTTCAAAAGGCTGGAGACACAGGAACAATTTGGAATGTCTTTCAAACAGACTGAAGATGACTTCAGAGCATTGACAAAGAAACCCAGGGGCTCCTCACTTTCAGGCTCTATTCTGAAATGTATTTCTGTTGTGGTACCTGTATAAAGTAACTGTACAAATTATATGGTATGTCCACAGACTTCATTTTCACAATTTACCAACCCTACTCTTTATTAAGAAACATATCTCTTATAGACTAAGTCTTGTGGGACTGAATCCTTAACCTCTAGGATCGGATGCTATTTCCAGATACTATCAGAATTGAATTCATTTCTTGGTGATGTGGAAAAATACAAATATTGGTATTAGTGTCAGAATGGGCATCAGAATTGGGCCAGGTTTTACTTATTTTTCATAGAATTTTATGATCACAGATTGATAAGAATTCACTCCTGGAAATGACTAAAATTAAGGTATTGAATAGAAAAATAGAGCAGATATTAAAAAGCCCTGTAAAGACAGGTGGTCCCAAAATGGTCTGATTGCATAGACTTTTACCAGCCTAGATATGATAATGCTAAGGGTTATTTGAAAAAGAATTTGAATAGTAATTTGAAGACACAATTAATATTAGTTTATAATAGCTAAAGGATAAAGAATAAGGAGAAAACCTTCCTGTTTTTACTGAGAATTTTATTATTGTTACTTTTTGATAGTTTCACATATTTTAATATATTTGATTTTTTTAATAACCTGAATTTATAATAAGGAATCAAGTAAACTCAATGCATATTTAAGAGTATATAATCAGGTCATCTATTTCCCTTAAATGAAAAAAAAATTACATATGTTTTACCTTCTTAGGCTATAGACTAAAATTTATGAAGGAATAGTAAAGGTTACATGAAGTACCACTATTAATAGCTTTCAAAATTAGACCAGAAAACTCACAGCTGATCTTTTATAATCATGTTAGTACTTATGAATGAATGAAGTCTGTATGATAATTAAGAAGTTATTTTTAGAGTGATGCAGTTCTGTGGGTGCATGTATAAATATACAAACATATATAATGTTTAGTAGAAGTGTAGACTCTCATTTAAGAAGTCAAAGTATCAGTTTTGATTATATAAACCATGAAATAAATTCTGCAAAAACAAAAATTAGATTCTACACACAGTAGTAAAAGCTACAATCTGTCTTTTCACTGGTATTGCATGTTAATTTCATAAGAGACAAAGAGGAACCATAATTATGGGAAACTGTGCTCATACCAAGATGTATATATTTTTAAAAAGAAGAAAACTTTTTTAATTTTTTTTTTTAATTTTATATCCATTAGAAGGTACAGTGTGTTCTCAAAGTGCAAAAATAAATTTAGGAATATTCCATCCCATTTTGTAGAGAATAAGATGATTCATACTGATTAAGCTTCTTGTTGAGGCTGAGTGGTTTTAATAAAAGAAGGAAATCAATGACTGGCCATTGGAATATAATGGATCTGTAATGCTATATTTTAATGAGGCAGCAATGGGAAGCCATTAGAATGAAATGGATTGACCATCAACAGCACGTAAAATAATTTATTAAATAAGCCAATGTGCAGATAATAGTGTCACTAAAAGTATGCTGTAGGGATATACAAAAAGTGTGAGGGTATAGTTTACTGTTGAACTTCTACTTAAGGATTATTATCAGGCAAAACAAAAAACATAATTTGCTAATTAGTGCTATATATTTAGGACCTTTTTACCACTTTTAAATTATATGTTTTGTGTATTTTATGATATAATATAGTGAAAATTCATAGTACTTTGGTAAAAATCTGCAAATATATGTATGTTTTTAAAAATATGATTAATATTAACTAATTTTTAATGAATGGTTAAAGAGGTTAAGGTTAAAGAGGTTAATGGTATGAAGAGGTTAAGGCTTCCCTGATGGCTCAGTTGGTAAAAAAATCTGCCTGCAATGCAGGAGACTCTGGTTTGATTCCTGGGTCAGGAGGATTCTCTGGAGAAGGGATAGGCTACCCACTCCAGTATTCTTGGGCTTCCCTTGTGGCTCAGCTGGTAAAGAACCCGCCTGCAATGCCAGAGACCTGGGTTGGATTCCTGGGTTGGGAAGATCCCCTGGAGAAAGGAAAGGGTACCCACTCCAGTATTCTGGTCTAGAGAATTCCATGGACTGTACAGATCATGGGGTGGCAAAGAGTCAGACATGACTGAATGACTTTCACCTTATGAAGAGGATACTGTTTCTTGTAAAATAACCTGTTTCCACTCTCTTATTTAATGCATGTCCTATATAATCATTACCTAATCAATATCATTTTTATAAGATCAGACATAATTTAGTAACCCAGGAACATAGTTCATTTATATATGTAGCTTTATATATAGCCCATGTGGTACTAACATGGCAGAGTAGAAGGATGTGCACTGATCTTCTCCTGTGAGAACTCCAATATTGCAACTAACCGCTGAACAACCATCCCCAAGAGACTGTTGGATCCCACCAAAAAAAGATACCCCATATCGAAGGGCAAAAGGAGAAGCCTAGCAAGACAGTTCAGTTCAGTTCAGTTCAGTTCAGTTACTCAGTTGTCTCCGACTCCTTGTGACCCCATGAATCGCAGCATGCCAGGCCTCCCTGTCCATCACCATCTCCCGGAGTTCACTCAGACTCATGACCATCGAGTCAGTGATGCCATCCAGCCATCTCATCCTCTGTCCTCCCCTTCTCCTCCTACCCCCAATCCCTCCCAGCATCAGAGTCTTTTCCAATGAGTCAACTCTCCTCATAAGGTGGCCAAAGTACTGGAGTTTCAGCTTTAGCATCATTCCTTCCAAAGAAATCCCAGGGCTGATCTCCTTCGGAATGGACTGGTTGGATCTCCTT
>NW_011494721.1:1833995-1836999 GCF_000754665.1 Bison bison bison
AGTTATTGATATTTCTCTCGGCAATCTTGATTCCAGCTTGTGCTTCTTCCAGCCCAGTGTTTCTTATGATGTACTCTGCATATAAGTTAAATAAGAAGGGTGACAATATACAGCCTTGACATACTCCTTTTTCTGTTTGGAACCAGTCTGTTGTTCCATGTCCAGTTCTAAGTGTTGCTTCCTGATCTGCATACAGGTTTCTCAAGAGACAGGTCAGGTGGTCTGGTATTCCCATCTCTTTCAGAATTTTCCACAGTTTATTGTGATCCACACAGTCAAAGGCTTTGGCATAGTCAATAAAGCAGAAATAGATGTTTTTCTGGAACTCTCTTGCTTTTTCCATGATCCAGCGGATGTTGGCAACTTGATCTCTGGTTCCTCTGCCTTTTCTAAAACAAGCTTGAACATCTGGAAGTTCATGGTTCACGTATTTCTTAAGCCTGGCTTGGAGAATTTTGAGCATTACTTTACTAGCGTGTGAGATGAGTGCAATTGTGTGGTAGTTTGAGCATTCTTTGGCATTACCTTTCTTTGGGATTGCAATGAAACCTGACCTTTTCCAGTCCTGTGGCCACTGCTGAGTTTTCCAAATTTGCTGGCATATGGAGTGCAGCACTTTCAAAGCATCATCTTTCAGGATTTGAAATAGCAAGACAGTAGGAGGGGTGAAATTGCACTTAGAATCAAACCTCATACCCAACAGAGAAGTTCAGAGGGCTCAAACAAAACCTTGTGCACACCAGGACCCAGGGACCCCACAAGAGATTGAACCAGACCTGCCTTTGAGAGTTTGAGTGCGAACAGTGGCCTGCTGTTCACAGGGACAGGGGCTCTGGCTGCAGCAGACCTGAGAGGTGCAGCATGTGATGAAAGTCTTCTTGGAATAGGTCGCCATTAGCCCCACTATAGAGTCATTGAGCAGATGACCCACAAACTGGAAAACAATTATACCAAAGAACTTCTGTCACTGTTGTGAAAGTTCTAGGGTCCACAACAGATTTTCCAACCTGGAGATCAAGCATAGGGAGTAAAACTGCAAGGAATTTGAATTTAAAGGCCAGTGGGATTTGATTACAGAATTTCCACAGGACTGGGGAAACAGATTCTTGGAGCACACAGAAAACATTGTGTGCACCAGAACCCAGAACAAAGGAGAGTGACCCCACAAAAGACTGAGCCAGACTTGCCTGTGAGTGTCCAGGAGTCTCTTGTGGAGGCATGGGTCAACAGTGACCTGTTGTGGGGACAGGGCCACTGAAAACAACAGTCCTGGGAGCCCTGGCAGGCTCATCTTCTCCAGGGAGAACTCCCAAATTGCAACTAATCACTGAACAGCCTTCAACATAAGTCCTTTTGAAGGAGGTTGCCACTACCCTTACCATAGTTTGGCCTCAGGCCAAACTATAGGGAGGGAACATAGCCCCACCCATCAACAGAAAATTGGATTAAAGATTTACTGAGCATGGCCCCACCCAGCAGAGCAAGACCCAGATTCCCCTAAGGCCAGTCCCTCCCATCAGGAAGCTTCCACAAGTCTCATCCTTATCATCATAGGGCAGATAGAATGAAAACCACAATCATAGAAAACTAATGGAACTGATCACATGCAATATCAGATCAGATCAGTCGCTCAGTCGTGTCTGACTCTTTGCGACCCCATGAATCTCAGCACACCAGGCCTCCCTGTCCATCACCATCTCCCAGAGTTCACTGAGACTGACTACCATCGAGACAGTGATGCCATCCAGCCATCTCATCCTCTGTCGTCCCCTTCTCCTCTTGCCCCCAATCCCTCCCAGCATCAGAGTCTTTTCTAACGAGTCAACTCTTCACATGAGGTGGCCAAAGTACTGGAGTTTCAGCTTTAGCATCATTCCTTCCAAAGAAATCCCAGGGCTGAGCTCCTTCAGGATGGACTGGACAGACATAACATGCAATATAGCGTTGTCTAACTCAATGAAACTATGAGCCATCCCCTGTAGGGCCACCCAAGTTGGATGGGTCATGGTGGAGAGTTCTGACAAAATGTAATCCACTGGAGAAGGAAATAGCAAACCACTTCACAATTCTAGCTTTGAGAATCCCAAGAACAGTATGAAAAGGCAAAAAGATATGGCACTGAAAAATGGAATCCCCAGGTCAGTAGGTGCTCAATATGCTACTGGAGAAGAGTGGAGAAATAACTCCAGAAAGAAAGAAGATGCTGAGCCAAGGCAAAAACAATATCCATTTGGATGTGACTGGTGATGGAAGTACAGTCTAATCTGTAAAGAACAATATTACTTGGAAACCCGAAATGTTAGGTCCATGAATCAAGGCAAATTGCAAGTGGTCAAACAGAAGAAGCTGAAGGTGAATGGTTCTATGAAGACCTATAAGACGTTTTAGAACTAACACCCAAAAAATATGTCCTTTTCATTTTAGAGAACTGGAATGCAAAAGTAGGAAGTCAAGAAACATCTGGAATAACACGCAAATTTGGCCTTGGAATACGGAATTAAACAGGGCAAAGGCTAATAGAGTTTTGCCAAGAGAACACACTGGTAATAGCAAACACCCGCTTCCAACAACACAAAAGAAGACTTTACACATGGACATCACCAGATGGTCAACACTGAAATCAGATTGATTCTATTTTTTGCAGCCAAAGATGGAGAAGCTCTATACAGTCAGCAAAAACAAGAAGATCGGGAGCTGACTATGGCTCAGATCATGAACTCCTTATTGCAAATTCAGACTTAAATTGAAGAAAGTAGGGAAAAACACTAGATCATTCAGGTATGACCTAAATCAAATCCCTTATGATTATACAATGGAAGTGAGAAATAGATTTAAGGCACTAGATCTGATAGATAGAGTGCCTGATGAATTATGGACTGAGGTTCGGGACATTGTACAGGAGACAGGGATCAAGACCATCCCCATGGAAAAGAAATGCAAAAAAGCAAAATGGCTGTCTGGGGAGGCCTTACAAATAGCTGTGAAAAGAAAAGAAGCCAAAAGC
>NW_011494721.1:1837099-1849934 GCF_000754665.1 Bison bison bison
TGCAGAGTTCCAAAGAATAGCAAGAAGAGATAAGAAAGCCTTCTTCAGCAATCAATGCAAAGAAACAGAGGAAAACAACAGAATGGGAAAGACTAGAGATCTCTTCAAGAAAATCAGAGATACCAAGGGAACATTTCATGCAAAGATGGGTTTGATAAAGGACAGAAATGATATGGACCTAACAGAAGCGGAAGATATTAAGAAGAGGTGGCAAGAATACACAGAAGAACGGTACAAAAAATATCTTCACGACGCAGATAATCACAATGGTGTGATCACTGACCTAGAGCCAGACATCCTGGAATGTGATGTCAAGTGGGCCTTAGAAAGCATCACTACGAACAAAGCTAGTGGAGGTTATGGCATTCCAGTTGAGCTATTCCAAATCCTGAAAGATGATGCCGTGAAAGTGCTGCACTCAATATGCCAGCAAATTTGGAAAACTCAGCAGTGGTCACAAGATGGGAAAAGGTCAGTTTTCATTCCAATCCCAAAGAAAGGCAATGCCAAAGAATGCTTAAACTACTGCACAATTGCACTCATGTCACACGCTAGTAAAGTAATGCTCAAAATTCTCCAAGCCAGGATTCAGCAATATGTGAACCGTGAACTTCCAAATGTTCAGGCTGGTTTCAGAAAAGTCATAGGAACCAGAGCTCAAATTGCCAACATCCTCTGGATCATAGAAAAAGCAAGAGAGTTCCAGAAAAACATCTATTTCTGCTTTATTGACTATGCCAAAGCCTTTGACTGGGGGCATCACAGTAAACTGTGGAAAATTCTGAAAGAGATGGGAATACCAGACCGCCTGATCTGCCTCTTGAGAAATTTGTATGCAGGTCAGGAAGCAACAGTTAGAACTGAATATGGAACAACAGACTGGTTCCAAACAGAAAAAGGATTATGTCAAGGCTGTATATTGTCACCCTTCTTATTTAACTTATATGCAGAGTACATCATGAGAAACGCTGGGCTGGAAGAAGCACAAGCTGGAATCAAGATTGCTGGGAGAAATCTCAATAACCTCAGATATGCAAATGACTCCACCCTTATGGCAGAAAGTGAAGAGGAACTCAAAAGCCTCTTAATGAAAGTGAAAGTAGAGAGTGAAAAAGTTGGCTTAAAGCTCAACATTCAGAAAACGAAGATCATGGCATCTGGTCCCATCACTTCATGGTAAATAGATGGGGAAACAGTGGAAACAGTGTCAGACTTTATTTTGGGGGGCTCCAAAATCACTGCAGATGGTTACTGCAGCCATGAAATTAAAAGATGCTTACTCCTTGGAAGAACGTTTATGGCCAACCTATATAGCGTAGTCAAAAGCAGAGATATTACTTTGCCAACAAAGGTTCGTCTAGTCAAGGCTATGGTTTTTCCAGTGGTCATGTATGGATGTAAGAATTGGACTATGATGAAAGTTGAGCACTGAAGAATTGATGCTTTTGAACGGTGGTGTTGGAGAAGACTCTTGAGAGTCCCTTGGACTGCAAGGATATCCAACCAGTCCATCCTAAAGGAGATCAGTCCTGGGTGTTCATTGAAAGGACTGATGCTGAAGCTGAAACTCTAATTCTATGGCCACCTCATGGGAAGAGTTGACTCATTGGAAAAGACTCTGATGCTGGGAGGTATTGGGGGCAGGAGGAGAAGGGGATGACAGAGGATGAGATTGTTGGATGGCATCACTGACTCTGTGGACATAAGTCTGAGTGAACTCCAGGAGTTGGTGATGGACAGGGAGGCCTGGCATGCTGTGATTCATGGGGTCACAAAGAGTTGGACACGACTGAGCAACTGAACTGAACTGAAACAGGAGATGGAAAGAGTGATCATCGACATTTTAGGAATCAGTGAACTAAAATGAATGGGAATGGGCAAATTTAATTCAGATGACCATTACATCTAGGCCTGCAAGCAATGGAAAAATTAAGAATCTGCTCTGCTGCCTTAATGATTAACTGAGATTATTTCCCCTTTTTCCTTTTAAAAATTGTCGTGATGGAGCAGAATCTTTAGAGTTGTTCTCTGGATATCCACCATCTCCCCCAGATTGCCGGCTTTTCTGAATAAAGTACCTTTTTTTCTCTACTGAAGCTTGCACCTCAATATACTGGCTGTTGAGCAGTGAGCAGCCAAACCTGCATTATGTTACAATTTCTCTTTCCACAGCTTAAGTCTTTATTTCAGATCTGACATTTTTTAATTTTATCTTTGAAGTTGAAATGGATATACTTACCTTATATCTCTACACATATACCCCTGAGAACTGTCAGTAAAATAGCTAAATAATCTTTCCTTTAGTAAAGATATATAAGTGCAGTTTTACTTTACTTAAATAATTAAGAAATCATGAACTTTTAAAACTCATTTCTGGGACATCCCTGGTTGTCTGCTGCTGCTGCTAAGTCACTTCGATCATGTCCGACTCTGTGGGACCCCATAGACAGCAGCCCACCCCCCACCCCTGCCCCCGTCCCTAGGGTCTAGTTGTTACGAATCTGCTTGCCAATGCTGCAGACACAGGTTCTATCCCTGGTCTGGGAAGATTGTACATGCCTCGCAGCAACTAAGCCTGCATACTGCAACTGCTTGAGCCCACATCCTGCAACTGAGGAAGCCAAAAAGCACCTAGAGCGGGTGCTCCACAACAACTGAAGCCACCACAATGAGAATCTCATCAGTGCAGAGTAACTCCCACTTGCCTCAACCAGAGAAAGCCTGCACACAACAATGAAGATCCAGTGCAGCCAAAAATAAATAAATAAAATAAAATTTATTTCCAAGAAAGTTTAATTAAAATCAGAACTCATTACCTTTCACATGTAATCCATTCATGCAGAGAGAAGAATTTTAATTAAAAGTTCCAAATAAAGATAACATAAATCTATATTATAAAGTTTTTAAAACAATGTTTTGAATATATATTTCCTATGGCCAAACCCAGATTAATTCAGTCAACAAATACTCTCTTAAAAATTATTATGTATTTAATAGACTGATAGGTGATGCATCTGCAAAGATGGTACTACAATCTATTGAGGGGGGAAAAAGCTCATTTTATCCATATACACATTCAGTACAACATAATAACAACTCTATCAAAGAAGTATATACCTTTTGAAACCTATTCAGAGGGACATTTCATAGGAAAAAAAGAAGCTTCAGAAAAGTCAAAGATGAACAGTACAAATGTTTCATTCATAAATTATATAAACTAAGAACACTTTCAGGGAGTTCCCAGTGGTTAGGATTCTGGACCTTCATTGCTGTGGCCCGGAGAAGACTCATTGGAAAACTGGGAACTGAGATCCCTCAAGCTGTGCAGCACAGCCCAGGGGGGAAAAAAAAAAAAAAAACCTTCATTCTTATGTTCATAAATGTATTCTCACAAAAATGTGGTGTATTTGAGTACATCTGTTTGTTCTAATCCAGAAGTAAAAGATAGAAAATATGCTTTTAATTGGATAAGTAAAGAATTAAATCAAGATATATGACACTAAGAGACTAAAAAGTTAGAGCTGATTCAAAAGATTACATATAACTATTAGATAACTATATATTAAATAGATAGCATGTAATAGAATTTATATTATTCTATTAATAATATAATAATTATAATTATAGAATAATATTATATAAAATAATAGAATTTTATATCCTGCATAAAAGTAGTATCCTAATGCAAATTAGGAGGAGGGTAATAAGGCAAAGAGGTAATACATCATGTTTCTAGATGCATTAATTTCCCTGCATATGACTTAGCAGGAGGTATATGATCAAGTAGTAAGTATAAACGGATGCTGGGATAATACAAAATTTTACTATTGTATGTTATTCATCATTTCACTTTCCTTATATTTTTTTTTCTAAAATGAAAATGCATTATATATATAAAAGAAAGAATATATACAAAGGATAAAAAAGTGGAATTCTTATAAAATAAGTGTTTTAGTAAGAAATATTAAAGTTTCTCCAAAGAATAATGAATTTCTTTCAGGCCTGTATGTCTATTTATTTGCTTATGACATGTCCTTTCAAAGAC
Organism: Bison bison bison; assembly: GCF_000754665.1. Classification (NCBI taxonomy): domain Eukaryota; kingdom Metazoa; phylum Chordata; class Mammalia; order Artiodactyla; family Bovidae; genus Bison; species Bison bison. The sequence continues at coordinate 1,841,145 of NW_011494721.1, forward strand.
AGTGACAATGGAAAATCTCATTTGTGGCATTTATAAAGTAAAAATTATATGGTTATTTCAATCACAAAATATAGTCTCCACCTTATAATTAGTTTCTAGATAATAAGTACAGCTTCTAACTTTAAATTCACATTACCTCTTATGTTCCTCAGGTCTGATATGAGAGTTTGCCTGTAGGTGGGGAAGTGATGTGATCAGCTGCTTCTTTGCCTTTTATCAGCTTTCATGTCATGGCTTCTGGCCTGTTGAGTATGAAGCAGGCAGAAGCCTTTGAAGATCCAAAGAGATAAGAAGAAAATAAGGCAGCTTCATCAACTCACTAATATGTAATACTTGGAAAGGCTTGTAGAGGTCCTGAGGTGTAAAGTGAGGTGTCTGACAATCTAACCTGTTGCAGACCTTCCAAAAAGGAGATTCTAAAAATAGGAATCTCGAATTCCTCTCTTTACTGACTGTAAAAATATTAAGGTTATTAATTCAGTCATCTCCAACTCTTTGCGATCCCATAGACTGCAGCCCACCAGGCTCCTCTGTCCACGAGCATTCTCCAGGCAAGAACACTGGAGTGAGTCGCCATGCCCTCCTCAAAGGGATCTTCCCAACCCAGGGATCAACTCCAGGTCTCCTGCTTTACAGGAAGATTATTTACCATCTGAGACACCCTATTAGGGGTTTTTAAAAAGGAGTTTTGAGAGAATTTGTTTGGAGAAAGCTGTATGGTTACAGAACCACCTCAGCCCAAAAATGGAGCACTGGGGTTCCTTCGATTAAGTCAAGAGAAATGGGTTTCAGTGTGACCATTCAGAAACTTTGGTCTGTATCCCCTGAAATTAGTGGACAAGGTCTTTACTTCTGCCTACGAGAAAGAGTGAAGGAAAGTTGCTGGTGTATGAGGAATAGCTGAATTTGAGTCTATCTATCACATAACATGATGATAGGACTTTTGCTTATCTAAAATTACCTGTTGTGACTACAAAGTCTCCTGAAGTGTTTATTTGGAGTCAAAAGAAATATATCATTCACTGGGTAAATTCTAAAGGGGCCATGAAAGGAGAAATAGTTGCTTATCATTTTTATTCTTCAGTTCTGCTTCAGTGTCCCTGGGTATGCTTGAATAGCATTTGCACAAGTTGTTTGTTGGTTTAAGAACAAACATAAGTGAAGACTATTTGTGTATCCTTTTCACAATTTAAATGAGTATGAATTATCGGTCTCTCTTTGACATTTTATGGTCTAGCCTAGCTCAATAATAGCTTTTTGGATAATAATGCTAATATTACTATTTATGTCCTGTAATATTTGATTTTGAGAAATAGAATATTTCCTGCCGTATCAGTAAACAAGGATGTCACAGTCATCAGGAATTACAGCCTTGAATAGGAGCTGCTGAGCCTAAAGGAAACTAAGAATAGCAACCGGCAGACTGCAGCCACTCCCTACAATGAGCCCTGAGGAGACTTAGGAAATGAAAACACAGGGTACTGGCCCCAGATAGCTGAGGTACATATCAAAGGAATGATTTCAGTGAGCTCAGATCCTGTATCTTCTCATATTCAGAAAAATGCTGAATTTCTTAACTTGGGATGAAGAGGAAAAGTTAAATTTTACATAACCTCCTGCTCCTTCTGCCTCTGTAACTCAGCTTGCTCCTTGCAAAGTCTGGATCACACAGGTCTCAGAAAGTGGAGACTCACAATACTAAGAACTGGAGCTATCTCACTTACCTTTGTCCTGCTCTTTGCAATCGCCCAGCCCCTGCAAACCCACAAACCCACTTAATCATGTCTGTCCATGTATTAAAATTCTATAACTCTTTTGCTCACAGCTCAGAGCTTGGAGTGTTAACTCCTCTCAGCCCACCGGTGTAACAAACCTGAGTTCTCCAGCTCTCCGAGTGTGGTGCTTGGTTTCTTGAGTACTGGTTTCTGCAACATTTCTATCTGATTTTCTTTAATTAAGAACAATCTTTTGATATTCCTGACTACTATCTTTTGTTCCCAAACTCCCAGATATCCTAGCTCCCCTCTCAGCTCCTCAGAACAGCTTCTTAAAGCTATCTGAAATGCTGTTTCCTGGGTTGCAGTCCTCATTTTGCCTTAACTAGAACTTAACAAGAACTCTCCGTGTATTTTTTCAACAGTTAAAAAGTCAATTCTCCGTATCATAAGCTTCCAATAGATGTTTGCATACTTTAAGGATTTCCTTAAAAATATGATAACATATTAAGTAGGACTTTACTAACATTTTTTAATATTAATGACCCTTATCAATGTGTGATAAAACTGTTTTTTAACTGATCCTAAAGTTTTAACTGACTTCATTTAAAACATTCAGTGTTTACAAATATTATTTACTTGAAATTATGCTGGGGATTTACTAGAGACATAAACATTCTGGATTGGTCATTATCATTTCCACCAGGTATATTCAGCATAACAATGCCAAGGTGAATGCACTGAGATGTAATATACAACATAAAAGAATTCATTCTGACAAAATCATTCAACTTACATATACCAAAATGTTGCCTTCATTGCTTCAACTTCCTTCCTCTTGCTTTCTGTACAAGATTTTACCACAGTTTTAGTATGAATCAATTTGTTTGGAATGAGTATCTGACAATCTTCAGGCTGTTCTGAAAATTAGAAATGTCTCTGCTACACTGTCTCAGGGGATGAAATTGCCAGCAATATTGTTGCCAAGTCCAAGTTCCTATTGCTTGCTGCACAACCAATCAATCAAGAGATGAGGTGTTGGGACAAGGAACAGCGTCTTTATTCTGAAAGCCAGCAAACTGCAAAGATGGCAGAATAATGTTCTAAAAACCTATCTTCCAAGATTTAGAATATAGGCTTCTTTTATACTAAAAGGGGAGGGAGTAAAGCCCTTCCATCCAGACTCTCAGAAAGGATGTGATACTTTCTTCCTTCCAGCAGCCATTCAAACGTGGATCTGGTCAGGATGTTACCTGTGAGCTAAACAAAGGCATTTCAGCTTAATGTTCATTACTTGGGAGGCAAGGCTCCCAGAGATGGGTCATTATGTATAACTTAAGCTTAGAGGCCAACGTCCCTTTAGTGACTAACTTTTATTAGATTACAAAGGTTCTTCCCTATTACAATACTGCTAGATAATAGCCATTCAAAAACAAAAGCTGTCTGGGTGACAAACTCATCTATCTCGAACTCCTCAGGACTTACTCAACTCTTTCCTTTTATATTACTTGGCCAGTAACTAGTATCACTGTCTTGCTCTGAATATGACATAGATTCTTTTAATCCTGATATTTTCTTTATTGCTGCAAACTGTCTCCCTTCTTTTTTAGGTCCTTTTTCTATATTCACTATGATTGTGCTGTTTGGTTCTGCCACTGAGAAATAAATCCTAATGTTTTCAGGAACTAACCTCAACAACCCTATCTACGTCTCGCTCTTTTGAGGCAGCAAAATATTCATTCTTTGCTTATGGTTTCCCATTATTTAAGTTCACCTGTAAATGAAATTTAGAATATTGGCTATTGCTTTCCCTGAAGTTTGCCTTTTGTTAAAGCATCTGCCTGCAATGTGGGAGATCTGGGTTCAATCCCTGGGTTGGGAAGATCCCCTGGAGAAGGAAATGGCAACCCACTCCAGTATTCTTGCCTGGAGAATCCCATGGATGGAGGAGCCTGGTAGGCTGCAGTCCATGGGGTCGCAAACAGTCGGACACAACTGAGCGACTTCACTTTCCCTGAAGTTTGCCTTTTGAAGAGAAAACTTGAGTTCAAGCTGTTTTCATTACTTATAGAACTAGTCCACTTATTTATAGCTGTCTTTATGTCTAAAACAGATTTTAGAAATGATTTTGTTTGTATTTTTTTCTCATAGATTTATAGCATGATTGCTCACTGTGAAATCATTCTTATTGAAGTCAGTTGAGCTTAGACATTAGTAACCATTTTAAAAGCTACATTTTTATAAAATGCAAGCAATGTATTTTTCATGAAAATATTTTTAAAGTATGACAATCTGAAGTATCAGTTCTTTTCAATTTAATTTCTTGGAAATATTTAAATCCATATCTATCTCTAAAAAACACATAAGTACATCTATTACTTATGTGTATGTTCACTCTCTCTTCACTTATTTATTTATTTTTAAACAGGATCCTAAGAACAAATCTGAAGAATTGATACTTTTGAACTGTGGTGCTGGAGAAGACTCTTGAGAGTCCCTTGGATTGCAAGGAGATCCAACCAGTCCATTCTAAAGGAGATCAGTCCTGGGTGTTCTTTGGAAGGACTGATGCTAAAGTTGAAACTCCAATATTTTGGCCACCTCATGAGAAGAGTTGACTCATCAGAAAAGACTCTGATGCTGGGAGGGATTGGGGGCAGGAGGAGAAGAGGATGACAGAGGATGAGATGGCTGGATGCCATCACTGACTCGACGGACATGAGTTTGGGTGAACTCCGGGAGTTGATGATGGACAGGGAGGCCTAGCGTGCTGCAATTCATAGGGTCACAAAGAGTTGGACACGACTGAACTGAACTGAAGAACAAATCAGAGAAAAGATTACACAGGAATTTCACTAATCAAATTTGATATGGCAAATTATGTCTTGAACAGATTAAACACTAAGCATTGTTAACTATTAAAAAAACTAGTGTTAGCAATATTTTAATAAAATTTTTCTCATTCATATTTTTATTGCATACATTTGCATTACTCTAAAAACATAACACTTCTTATAGAGATAAAAGTTTATTCATGAATAAGAAAAATAATAACAGTCCATGACAGTTTTCCACCACATGTGTGCTCAGTCCCTTAGTCATATCTGACTCTGTGACCCCATGGACTGTAGCCTGCCAGGCTCCTCTGTCCAGGGGATTCTCCAGGTAAGAATACTAGAATGTATTGCCATTCCCTTCTCTAGGGGATCTTCCCAACTCAGGGTCAAACCTGGGTCTCCTCCAGGAGACTTTAGGAGAACCCACGTCTCCTTGGCAGGCAGATTCTTTACCACTGAGCCAGCCACCTGGAAAGCCCCACTTGTCTACTAATTAATAGATAAATTCTAAGTTGTTGTGTGTGTGAGTGTGTCAATACCCACAACTAAAAAAAAAATTTTTTTAAATGCACTATATGGTGTAAAGCTGGTTTAATCAGATGCTGGAGATGAAGACACTTGGAGGGCAGGATATATATCTTAATGTACCTTTGTTATGTTTTAATTCACTTTCTAAAACAAGTACATTTTATATTATTCTGTTAAAAACCAACTTTCTGATGCAAATACATTCTTACAAATTCATAAATAATTAAATATTTGAAGATTTTGGATATTTTAGTAAAATAAGGATTTTTGTATAATGATATGACATGTTACATAAAAACTTAATTTTAGCCTGCTCCTATAGTTCTTGACTTGGAAATGTAAATAATAACACAATTATGAGATACAATTTCATGTTTTCATATTCAGAATTATAATAAAATTATAATTTCCTTATTTATTTACATCAACCAATGCATTAAAGTTTGAACATCTTCCAGTAAACACATGTTTCCCAATCACACTGGCTAATAGTTTTTGTGAAAGTTCTCAGGAACAAATAATTTGTCACTGAAGGATATAAAGGTGCTCAAATATTCAGATCAATCCCAGTGAAATTAATCATAAAAACTCTCTACTCATGCTAAATTTACAGTTAAGTCTTAAATCAGAATGTACGCCTGTTATTTGTGACATACCTTGAAAAGTTTTCAAGCTAATTTCCATTATTTTATTGGAAGAACTTTTTGATGCTGATGGATTTTAATAATTCTTCCAAAATAAGACTGAAGGCCAGGAACATGACAGTTAAATCCCTGTGAATAACACCTAGTAAAGACAGTATCCTGAGTATATTAAACACAACTCACTATTGATTTTCACAGACACATTTTTTAAATAAAGGGATCAAAATATGTTGACATGTTGAGTACTGACCATATTTAGAAATGTTTATCCGTATCTTTCTTTTTTCCCCATCACACTTTAGTGGAAACTATAAAAAGAAGAAAGAAGAATTTTCTTAACTCTGAAAAATTAAAATTGGGGTATCACACCTGGTACTTAACAGAATGCCTTGATTAGAAGATAAAAAATAATAAGATACTATTTCTTCATTCCTTAAATGGAGAGTTTCAGCATACAGGAAAAAGGTTAGAATTTTGTGAATTTTCACTATTTGACAAAATTGTTACCCGAGCCATAGATGAAGACAAAACTTCTCCATATTATCAGTAAACTAGATAGTAAACAAGACCTTGTTTTTTAAGTCAGACACAACAGCATTGGTTATAGTTATACTGAATTTAAGTAAGTCATATGACTTGTTGATATAGGGAAAGCTAAATTTGCATTTAGGATTATGTATTGCTTGTTCATTTCATCATGTGCTACTTTTCTGTTATAAATGACAATCCTTCTGCATTCAGCAGAGTGAAGCTGCATCTTGCAGACAAATAACCACCATGGCGTGGTCTTAACCTGTTGAACAATAGTCAGTATGAAAACAAAAAGCTTTTCAGAGAAGGCAAGAATACTGGAAAAATTAAAATACATCAGTTTCAGTTTCAGTTCAGTTCAGTTGCTCAGTTATGTCGGACTCTTTGTAGCGCCATGGACTGCAGCAAGACAGGCCTCTGTGTCCATCAACAACTCCCAGAGTTTACTCAAACTCATGTCCATTGAATCGGTGATGCCATAAAACCATCTCACCCTCTGTTGTTCCCCTCTCCTCCCGCCTTCAATCTTTCCCAATATCAGGGTCTTTTCAAATGAGTCACTCCTTTGCATCAGGTGGCCAAAGTATTGGAGCTTCAGCTTCAGCATCAGTCCTTACAATGAATATTCAGGACTGATTTCCTTTAGGATGGACTGGTTGGATCTCCTTGCAGTCCAAGGCACACTCAAGAGTCTTCTCCAATACCACAGTTCAAAAGCATCAATTCTTTGGCGCTCAGCTTTCTTTATAGTCCAGCTCTCACATTCATACATGACTACTGGAAAAAACATAGCTATAATTAGAAGAACCTTTGTTGGCAAAGTAATGTCTCTGCTTTTTAATATGCTGTCTACATTGGTCATAACTTTTCTTTCAAGGAGCAAGCATCTTTTAATTTCATGGCTGCTATCACCATCTGCACTGATTTTGGAGCATAAAAAGATAAAGTCTGCCACTGTTTCCACTGTTTCCCCATCTATTTGCCATGAAATGATGGGGCCAGATGCTGTGAACTTAGTTTTATGAATTTTGAGATTTAAACCAACTTTTTTACTCTCCTCTTTCACTTTCATCAAGAAGCTCTTTTCTTTAGTTCTTCTTGGCTTTCTGCCATAAGGGTGGTGTCATCTACATATCTGAGGCTATTGATATTTCTCCCAGCAATCTTGATTCCAGCTTAGCTGGTAATAATGCTAAGGTTGATTTTCCTATTGTTTAGTAAAAATTATAAATGACTTCAAATCCCTTATGACTATACAGGGGAAGTGAGAAATAGATTTAAAGGACTAGATTTGATAGACACAGTGCCCGATGAACTATAGACAGAGGTTCATGACATTGTACAGGAGACAGGAATCAAGACCATCCCCAAGAAAAATAAATGCAAAAAAGCAAAATGGCTGTCTGAAGAGGCCTTACAAAGAGCTGTGAAAAGAAGGGAAATGAAAAGCAAAGGAGACAGCAAAGATATACCCATCTGAATGCAGAGTTCCAAAGAATAGCAAGGAGAGATAGAAAGCCTTTCTCAGTGATCAGTGCAAAAAAATAGAGGAAAACAATAGAATGGGAAAGACTAGAGATCTCTTCAAGAAAATTAGAGCTACCAAGGGAACATTTCATGGAAAGATGGGCTCAATAAAGGACAGAAATTGTAGGGACCTAACAGAAGCAGAAAATATTAACAAGAGGTGGCAAGAATACACAGAACTGTACAAAAAAGATTTTTATAACCCAGATAATCATGATGGTGTGATCTCTCACCTAGAGCCACACAGTCTGGAATGTGAAGTCAAATCGGCCTTCAGATCAGATCAGATCAGTCGCTCAGTCATGTCTGACTCTTTGCGACCCCATGAATTGCAGCACGCCAGGCCTCCCTGTCCATCACCAAATTCCAGAGTTCACTGAGACTTACGTCCATTGAGTCAGTGATGCCACCCAGCCATCTCATCTTCTGTTGTCCCCTTCTCCTCCTGCCCCCAATCCCTCCCAGCATCAGAGTCTTTTCCAGAGTCAACTCTTCGCATGAGGTGGCCAAAGTACTGGAGTTTCAGCTTTAGCATCATTCCTTCCAAAGAAATCCCAGGGCTGATCTCCTTCAGAATGGACTGGTTGGATCTCCTTGCAGTCCAAGGGACTCTCAAGAGTCTTATTCAACACCACACTTCAAAAGCATCAATTCTTCAGTGCTCAGCTTTGTTCACAGTCCAACTCTCACATCCATACATGACCACAGGAGAAACCATAGCCTTGACTAGACGAACCTTTGTTGGCAAAGTAATGTCTCTGCTTTTGAATAGGCTATCTAGGTTGGTCATAACTTTCCTTCCAAGGAGTAAATGTCTTTTAATTTCATGGCTGCAGTCACCATCTGGGCCTTAGGAAGCATCATTATGAACAAAGCTAGTGGAGGTGATGGAATTCCAGTTGAGCTATTTCAAATCCTAAAAGATGATGCTGTGAAAGTGCTGCACTCAACATGCCAGCAAATTTGGAAAATCATAAGCCAGGAGGCTTTTGAAATTACCTCTCTCCA
>NW_011494721.1:1850034-1860864 GCF_000754665.1 Bison bison bison
TTCAAATCCTAAAAGATGATGCTGTGAAAGTGCTGCACTCAACATGCCAGCAAATTTGGAAAACTCAGCAGTGGCCACAGGACTGCAAAAGGTCAGTTTTCATTCTAATCCCAAAGAAAGGCAATGCCAAAGAATGCTCAAACTACTGCTCAATTGCACTCATCTCACACACGAGTAAAGTGATGCTTAAAATTCTCCAAGCCAGGCTTCAGCAATACATGAACCATGAACTTCCTGATGTTCAAGCTGGTTTTAGAAAAGACAAAGGAACCAGAGATTAAATTGCCAACATCCACTGGATCATGGAAAAAGCAAGAGAGTTCCAGAAAAACATCTACTTCTGCTTACTGCCTATACCAAAGCCTTTGACTGTGTGGATCACAATAAACTGTGGAAGATTCTGAAAGAGATGAGAATAGCAGACCACCTGACCTGCTTCTTGAGAAACCTATATGCAGGTCAGGAAGCAACAATTGGAACTGGACATAGAACAACAGACTGGTTCCAAATAGGAAAAGGAGTACAACAGGGCTGTATATTGTCACTTGCTTATTTAACTTATATGCAGAGTACATCATGAGAAACGGTGGGTTGGAAGAAGCACAAGCTGGAATCAAGATTGCTGGGAGAAATATCAATAACCTCAGATATACAGATGACACCACCCTTATTGCAGAAAGTGAAGAAGAACTAAAGAGGCTCTTGATGAAAGTGAAAGAGGAGAGTAAAAATGTTGGCTTAAAGCTCAACATTCAGAAAACTAAGATCATGGCATACAGTCCCATTGCTTCATGGCAGATATATGGGGAAATAATGGAAACAATGGGTGATTTTGTTTTTCTGGGCTCTGAAATTACTGCAGATGGTGATTGCAGCCATGAAATTAAAAGATTCTTATTGCTTGGAAGGAAAGTTATGACCAACCTAGACAACATATTGAAAAGCAGAGACATTACTTTGCCAACAAAGGTCCGTCTAGTCAAGGCTACGGTTTTTCCAGTAGTCATGTATGGATGTGAGAGTTGGACTATAAAGAAAGCTGAGCGCCAAAGAATTGATGCTTTTCAACTGTGGTGTTGGAGATGACTCTTGAGAGTCCCTTGGGCTGCAAGGAGATCCATCCAGTTCATCCTAAAGGAGATCAGTCCTGGGTGTTCATTGGAAGGACCAATGTTGAAGCTGAAACTCCAATGCTTTGGCCACCTTGTGTGAAGAGCTGACTAATTTGTAAAGACCCTGATACTGGGAAAGATTGAGGTCAGGAGGAGAAGGGGATGACTGAAGATGAGATGGTTGGATGGCATCACTGACTCAATGGACATGGGCTTTGGTGGACTCTGGGAGTTGTTGATCGACAGGGAGGTCTGGTGTGCTGCAGTTCATGGTGTCGCAACAGTCGGACACGACTGAGTGACTGAACTGAACTTAACTGATAAGTGATCTGTTTCTAAAGGCATAAAAATGTAATTTTAAATACATAAACCAAAACACTAATTCCTTTAGCAATATAGTTAAAATGGGATAGATTTATTTTATTACAGCTTTATATTTATTATATAATTATATATATATTTATATATATATAAATATATATAATTATTATATAATTATATAAATATAATTACTTATATTTAAGTAATTAATGTCTGTGTATCTAAAAGTCAAATGAGAAGGAGTTAAATTATGGCTATTTTGTGCTTAAGTTTTGTCCTCAATAATGGTAGGATAAATACATGGCTGAAATATTCACTGCTCAGGCAAGAATAAAATCCTTCAGCAATACAAATGAGTGCTGACTAATTGATTTTTTCTGTATTCCAAAATTTGTTTAGAAGTAAAATGCTGCAAATCGAAACCGGATTTTCCATTAATATAAATTTGGCCCTCCATAGGCACAGGTACCCCATCCTTTGATTCAACCAAACAAGGATTGAAAACATTTGGAGAAAAAATTTCAGGGAGTTTCAAAAAATAAAACTTGAATTTGCTGCCCACTGGCAATGTTTATTCAGAATTTATTAAATACATTGTATTTATAGCTATTACATATCATTTACATTCTACTAAGAATTATACGTATTCTGGCGATGATTTAAGTATATAAAACAAGTGCTCAGTTATATGCAAATACTACACCACTTTATATATGGGACATAAACATGGGGAGTGGGTGGTCCTGGAACCAATACCCCTTGAATACTTAGGGATGGCTGACTACTGAAAAACTAGTGATGCATTACCATAGAAAATATGTTAATTCAACTATATAATTTGATGACTGCTTTCATTTAAGGGGTGGAATGGGGGAGGAGGGGTCAGCACAACTATGATTTAAAATCAGCTCTGCCACCCAAAACATGAGATTTCAGACTATAGCATATTTCCTTCCCCCACCCCCTATTTCTGAAATACTAGCATTTAGACTAGAGATTGCATTAAGTTCTTTTTTTCTTTAATGCACGAATGCTTTCCACACTAAAACTATGATCTGGCATCTTGAAGGATTGTAATGAACACATGTTATGGCAACTCTCCAATGAGTCAAATTCTGTGTAATTCCCATCCTTTGAGTGTATGTGGAATCTTTAACCTGTTTTTAACCAATAGAAAATGGCAAAGGTGATACATTATTACTACTTCTATTATTACATCACATTTTATAAACTCCATTTTAGGAAACTAGAATATGAAGTCTCTTGCTGACCTTGAAGAAGCAAACAGTCATGTGAACTTTCTATGGAGAGATCCACATACTAGGCAATGGAAGACAGTCTCTAGGACATGAGGACAGCTCTCATTTAAAAGCCAATAAGAAGCTGGGCCCTCAGTCATAAGAAAATGAATTTTGCCAACAACATCATTGAGCTTAGAAGGGTATTGTTCACATTCTTCCAGAAGAGAATGTAGCCCTGTTGATACCTTAATTACAGTATTATGAGACCTTGAGCAGAGGACTCTACTAAATCAGACCCAGAATCCTGACATACAGTGAGATTACATGTGTTGTGTTAAGCCCCCATATTTGGGACAATTTGCTACCTAGCAATGGAAAATAAATACAGGAATGCAGTCTCTGATCTTTTGTCTCTTTGGGAAATTGCTGGTTGGAGAAAATAACAACAACAAAACAAAAGAAACTAGCAAGCAAAAATTCATCTGAGTGGAGGAGTCATATATTTTTGTTTATTTCCAAGTGGTTTCTTTTTTTTTACGTTTTTTGCACTTTTATTATGTTTTGTAATAAGGGAAATGTTATACCTCTCCTAGCAGGTATTTGGTAAAGCTTTTTAGTATTATAAGCATAATCTTGGTATAGAATTGTCTTCTACTTTTGGCTTGGTTTTGCAAAATTAAAAATGACAAAACTACATTACTTTCTTTCCTTAGCCATTCACCCCCTGTTAGAGTCATAACACTTGAATCTGTACTGTTACTGTCCAATGATTCCTTGTAATGCTTATTGAGTAAATCCCCAGTAAATTAGAGCAATTATCTCAAGAGGTCAAACTCCATTACTGACAAGTATGTTCAATACTTTAAAATTATTCTTTATTTACATTTTCACTTAAGTGCAGTATTTCTAGTAAGATTCTAAGCTCAGAACTTGGCGCTCAAGAAAACCTAAGAGAGCACTACTTCATTTTATAGGCTGGGATAGATTTCCCACGAAAGTTGAAATTACTGCTCAAGATTAGTCATGTATAATATCATGGAATTAGTACAAGAACGTGGGACTTGGGATTTACAAAAATATATTTGAACATTTATACAGTCACATAAGATTTTGAAAATTTCTTAAAATTTAAATAACACTTAAATGTAAAATAAAACAATAATCATCATTCCTTCCATCTAAAGTTAAACATTGTTAGCACCTGGACATTTTGCTACCATTTGTACAGACAAGTATTGTATTGTACTGCACAAATATGAACTCTCAAAACTGTAAGCATAAAAGAATTATCATAAAATATGCATCAAGAAAAAACCATCTAGCGCAGGTGGTATTACCTTGTTAATTGAAGTGGCAGAGCAGAGACCTGAATGGAACACAACCAGGTGGGCTCTTGAAGCAGATTCCTTATTCTGAAATTCCTTAGGAAGTTCACTTGGAAATTTAAATGAGGTTAGCCCTCATTAAGGCAGTGTCCTTTGAAAGAAGAATTGAGGAGGAAATGGACTCATCTTCTTAGAAAAAGCACTGTAAAAAGAGGAACAATCTGTTAAAAATTCTGAGGTGGAACAAGAAGTTTTGTATTTTAAAATCAGCAAGGAGGCCATTGTGGTTGATTGAAGTTCTTCTTGTACTCTACAGTGCTTTTACAAATGAGCCCCCTACTGTATCTCTGACCTCACCTTGCTACCATCTTCCAGCTTATTTTACTCCAACATCATTTGCATTTAAGCAGTTTTAAGAAAATGAGTGCACAATCCATCTTACTGTGTTACTTTACATGCTGTGTTGTTAATAGATGATATGATTCTGTGCTTACTGCAAGTGTACTGTAACTCGAGAATTAGATTCAGCCAGTGTTGTTTTTCTCCTGAGGTGGAAAAAAAAAAAAAAGGAAAGAAAGCGTTTTAAGAGTGGTTAGGGTATGCAATGGGATGATTATAATGATTGACTATGGAGTTCAAGCATAGTGAGAAGAAATTACATTAATGGTGATACGATTGAAATAGCTGATGTAAATGAAAAGTTAGCAGAATTAAAAGATCGTCATCATTGGGGAAAGGAGCTTAGGATTCAACAAGTAATAAATGAACAAAGCAGAAAATAGAAGGTGTTGAAGTCAGTGAGATGTATGTCACAGACAGCACTTATTAGTAATGCTAAATTTAGGATTACGAAAAAAGCAATGACGGATGAGGCTTCTCTAGGACAAAACCAATACCTGAAAGGGCTACAGAGGAACTGCGGTTGTCTGGAGAGAGACTTTCATAAAAGCAGGAATATTCACGAAGGAAGTATTCAGATAAAGTACTATATATATAAAGTATTCAGTGGTTTGCCAAGTCCAAAAATGACAGTGAGAATATTTTTAAGAAGTGAAGTAACATAAGAGGCAGGAATGAAATAAGGTACATAGAGAAACTAATGAAATTAAACTTCAAGACATGACTTTGGAGTCTTGGTGCTTTCATATTGTGAATGGGGATGAAGATAATGTGTTTCATATTAGACACTCAAGGAAGAGAGTGCTAATGGTATTTTGAGTATTGTGAAATAGGAGAACTGGGTATGTGGAGCTTCTCATGATCCCTCACAACTGAAGCTGTTGCAGGAAGAGGGACCCCTTCCAGGGTCTGAAACTGGGCTCTTGTCTAACACTCAGAAATGAACTGTCCGAGGAGACACATGGGCTGACAAAGAAAGAGATCTTATTGGCAAAGGACACCAGGGTGAAGAGCAGTAGGGTAAAGGAACCCAGGAGAACTGCTCTGCCGCCTGGCTCACAGTCTCGGGTTTTATGGTGATGGGATTAGTTTGCGAGTGGTCTTTGGCCAATCATTCTAATTCAGAGTCTTTCTTGGTGGTGCATGCATCGTTCAGCCAAGATGGATGCTAGTGAGAGGGATTTTGGGAAGTGGATGGACACGTGGTGTCTCCTTTCGACCTTTCCTGAACTCTTTTGGTTGGTGGTGGCTTATTAGTTCCGTATTCCTTATCAGGATCTGCTGTCATAAAACAACTCATGCAAATAGTTACTATGGTGGCTGGCCAGGGTGGGCAGTTTCAATCAGTGTGCTTCCCCTAACAAAGCTAAGACATTGACTTCAAGGAAGGCGAGTGTTTTTCTGGGTACCTGAGTCACTTTTGCCTAAAGTGTCATCAACGTTGAACAGAAGAACTAGTTAGCTATAGTGTTTGAGTCAGGACAGGGAATTTGATTTTGACCCTTGGACAACTGGAAAAATTACTTAAGAGTTGCTCAAGACTCTACATTGGCCACTACTGATACAGTTGACAGTGTTCATGGAATCTTCATATAATTTAGGAACACAGGACTCAGCTGATTCCTACAGAACATTATTCAAGGCATCATGCAAAGAAATATATAGATAAAATGGTTTTATAAACTATGTAAAGACAAATTTGAAGAGGTAAACATGAACTGATAGAAATTGAATCAGTAGGGCTAATTAATGAGGTTTTAATACTTTAGTTTATTCTAGCATATTCTCTTTGAACTAATACTCTCTTTCAGTATAGGAAATAGTTATACTTTTAGGTCTTAAATTATGTCCTATATTAAAAATCTTCATTCTTTACATAGTGCTACAGAACAATATTTATAAAACGTAAAGGCTTAAAAGCTCAAATGAAGATTCTACTTGGCAATAATAGCTTTGTCACATGAGGCAAATCACTTTATTTTTATTGACCTTGATTTCTTTATCTGTTAAAGATGGCAATGCCTTTTATTAAGCTTTTCTGTTCTCTTGCATCCAGAGCATACTTCTGTTATGACTAAGGTAATCATACAACTTATCTTCTAAATTATGGCAATTTTGAGAGTGAAAGCAGATGCTAGTTATAAATGTTGAAGATATACTTTTTACTAATTAATCTTAATTAAAGATAATATCTTTTCTCATCATTTTCTACTTTTGAAAAATGATAATATTCTATTTAAAAAAAAAAAAAGACTGTCACTATGAGGTAGCACTCTCATGAGGGCTCAGATTCTACACTCTAAATTCAGAGAATCAAAAGTTTTGTACTGAAAGTTCGGTAGATCACGGGATATAGAAGAGTTACAAAGGTTATAAAGGAGTAATTAACAAGCTATATTTTAACATGAATAAATTATTATGATTTCTTAAGTAATTCAAAGTAATATGAATTACTTCATTTTTTATGGCAATTTGTTCCAATGATTAATTTGAACAAATTGCCATAAAAATATGAAGTAGTTAAATGCTAATACTACAGAGAAAATGGCTTTGATATCAGGAAACTATGTTTTGATGTAATCTATATGATCTTGGAAAATTTTCCCATTCTCATTCTAGATTTTATTATTGTAAAATATGATCTTAAAAGCCCAATTAACTGAGTTATTTTAAAGGATTGTGAAAACTTTTGAGCAGAATGTTTCACACAAATTAGGCTTTTAATTAATGTTTGTAATTCTACCGTTCCTTTTGGTATTAATACCATTTAAAACTTAAGAAAATATATAAAAGTTACTTTTTGTTCTCTAGCCAAACAGAAAATAATAAATCTGTCCTATGTTTTGACAACTCTAAATTAGGAGACAAATGCATAGTTAGTTATAAATGAACCTCTACAGAAAAGAGCAATGGTTGCAATTAACAAAGAATGATAACCAACCTTACTTTTATCTCTTAAGGAGATGGTCATTCTTTAACATGTGCCTTAAAAAAAAAAAAAGTAAAGATAAGCTCCTAAACCTTATCTATGCCAATAAATTGTAGGGACTTTTTTTCTGAGGCATTTTAGAGACTATTCTCTGTTATTCTCATTACCTAACCAATTTAATACAAATGACTTCCACATTAATTGTGGTTTAAGATTTCAACATTAGAAACTTTGTGTTATATATTTTAAAATGAAATATAGACTGAGGATAAAATGAAAAAGCATTATGTTTAAAAAGTGAATTTGAGATGAGAAGACTAATGAATGTAAAATAAACATAACTATAAATAAAGTAAACATAACTATAATATCTCTGAGGGAGAGGCAGCAAAAGGCTTTTAGTAGACAAAATATCAATACTATGCCATAGACATGGTGAAGATATGGTCCACATTTTCCAGGATAAATTTTATTTCATTCCAAGTGACATTTTAAAATATACAAAATATGCTCATTCCAGTTTCTGCATATATAAAACTTTTGTGTAAATAGACTTTGTCAGCATATTAATATGACATTTTGGATCACACAGTACCATCATTGAATATGTGAGTGTCCCTATTCTCCTGGTTTTCTTGCTATCACAAGTTAAACATTGTCAACTGGCATACATAGTTTACACTTAGCTAAGTATTCTTATAATGCTGAAAAAAATTAACCTGAAAAGAAGTTGATTAATGACCTGTTTGATAATTCATGGTGAAGAGATCTTATGTACTGGCTTCTATGGAGAGTTCAAACACTCCACTCTACCTTGAAGAAACTATTTTAATCCAGGAAGTTATGAATAAAAAGAGTCAGTTTGCAATAAACAATGATAGGTAGCACGTCCATGTGGGTACATTCTATATAGTCAATTACATCTGAATATGTTTGGGGAAGAATATATAAGTGTATACACATTTTGTTGTTTAGTCACTCATTTGTGTTTGACACTTTGAGACCTGCCAGGCTCCTCTGTCCATGGGATTTTCTAAGCAAGTTTATTGGAATGGGTTACTATTTCCTTCTCCAGGGAATCTTCCTAACCCAGGGATCAAACCCATGTCTCCACATCCCCTGCATTGCAGGTGGATTCTTTACCACTGAGCCACCAAGGAAGCCTGTATAAATATATACATGTGCATATACATATTTCCAATATCCTTTAGATTTTATTCAAATTTTGCATATTAATGTATATATTTTCCTTTAAATACAGAATGAAGTAAACATAAATATAACTTTTGTAGATAAGGAAACCAGGACTTAAAGCTGAACTGACTTTTAATAGAATTTTGATTTTTTAATAGCTACATTCCATGGTGACAGTATTCAGTGGAGCCAACAATTACCAAATGAGTCTTTTTAGTCCATATTGTACTGATACATAAACACATATAAGAATAATACAAAATCAGAAATCACTGAAGATCTAGCTGTATATGACTATTGCAAATTTAGTATCTGTAGATTATAATGCTTAATGGCATAGATTTTAGAATTAAATCTATCAGACGATCCTGTCTCTACAATTTGCATAATGTTGGACAAGTTCCTTAACTTCTCTACTCTTCCTAATTGGAATTAACTGATATTGAGAAACTTTGTATTTGTTGCTCTTAGACCTCTTTTATGGTCTCAGATGACTTCATTTTATTAAAAATTTTGTATTATGAATACTTACTACACTAACAGTGTACTAATCACAAAGTTCATGTTATTATATATAGGGATGGAAACTGCAATCCACTTATAAGTCTCAATCAGGGATTTTAAAAATGATATTGATAAAATAAGGTTAAAGTCACAAGCAAATTTAGAGGCAGATATGTATATAAAACAAGTTTCACGAATCCCATTATACTGTGTAGAATTCCTTAATATAAAAATGTAAAATAAATAATACTTATAGAATATTTTCTTGAAAGAGTCCACCTTTTTCCATGCATGTTTTCTTTGAGATATGATGAGAAATGTGAGGGATTCTCTAGCTAGTAGATAAGGAATAGTCCATAAATATTGTAGTCAATATAAACTTTATGTTCAAAGGAAAGTATTTAAAAATTTGAAATTTGAAATCTCTGGATTTTCAAATCTACCTATTTGAAATCTCTGGAATTAGATTTAGCAAGTTTTCTGATCCAAATACATCCTTTATTATTCCATTCTCATATTTTGTCCATTTCAGTGAATGAACTGAATGGTATTACCATCTGTCTAGAGTGTCCATAATGGGAATCTAGGAATCAACTTTTTTTTCTCACTTTCCACTATTCTTTGCTAATCCATAAACAAATTCTGTTTATTGTATATTTACTACTGACATACTGGTTTAGGCCACTATTCTCTTCTGCTAGGCAAGTGAAACAAGCATTCTAATTTTCTTCTTCCTTCTCTTTTACCTTTCTTCAGTTCATTCTATATTTACTGGTAATGTAGTCTTCAAATATAAATCAGATTGTTATTCGCTTACTTGAATTCCTTCATTAGTTTGCATCCCACTGCACTTAAATTAAAACCCAGAAATTTTTCTACAGCATACAATTTCCAGAATAATACGCTCTTCCTAGTCCTTCAGTTTCATGTCATCTATCTTTTTTGGCATAGTAAACCACAGCCACACTGATACTCTTTCATTTCCTTGAACATGTCAAACTCTAAACTTTCTCTCACTTCATGGCTTCTTCACATGATTTTCATTTTGCCTGGAATGTTCTTCTCTCATTCTTGGCATCGTTAGCTCCCCGTCATTTTAAGCACAATTTCTGACTATGAATTTCTATGAAGACTATCTAACCATAATACAGCACATTCTTTTATTATACAGTTCTCTCTTTCTGCTTCATTTCATAGTCCGCCACAACTTGAATGTAATTTATTTTTCATTTTTTGCTTGGCTTAATATGTCCATCCCATTTAAAGATTCACAAAGTACAGAAAAACATATCTCACTTATCACTATTTTCTTTGTATTTAATATGGTGCCTGGCACATGATACATTCTAAATAAATTCCTATTAAATTTACACAATAATTGTTTTTCAATCAGATTAGGCATCCGATTTTTGATGTGAAAATGTCCTTTAAAACAAAATAGAAAATATTCAGCTCTTAGAAAATACATTACAATTCTAGACATTTTGCAGAAATTAATTTAATCCTCCAAATTAAAAGGTTCCATAATCTATACTTTACAGAAGTTCAAAGCACAGAGCTGACTGATAGAAAAAGCATCTACTGCAAATTCTCTGGGTTTCCACTTTCATTTATCTGTCTAAATTCATTTTCACTAATATGAATATCCTCCACTTGGAGATAGAAAAAAGTGAAGGTCTGAGTACTTATAAAAATTCCCCAAATTGTTATTACTTATGAGTTGGAAAAAAAGTGGAATTTGGACATGTTTATTAGATATTATA
Source organism: Bison bison bison (assembly GCF_000754665.1). NCBI lineage: Eukaryota > Metazoa > Chordata > Mammalia > Artiodactyla > Bovidae > Bison > Bison bison. The sequence goes on from NW_011494721.1 coordinate 1,860,823, forward strand.
GTTCATTAATTTCCCTGATATATTTTTCATATATATATATAT
>NW_011494721.1:1860964-1879665 GCF_000754665.1 Bison bison bison
ATATATAACTTTTTAGAGTCATAAGAATTAGAGAATATATATGATTTAGGGCCAAGTTCTGAAACTTGTAGTCACTCCACTATAATGCCAAGTCTATACAGGCACACCTCAGAAATACTATGGGTTCAGTTCCAGGCTAGTTTTAAAAAGCAAGTATCACAATAAAGTGAGTTGCAAAATTTTTGGTTTCTCAGGGCACAGAAAAATTTTATTTACACTACTCCATAGCTATTATCCATTTATAATGCTTCTAAGAACTGTAGATACTTTAATTTAAAAATGCTGCATTGTTAAAAATGCTATCATCTAAGTCTTCAACAAGTTGCAAGTTTTTGCCAATGCAAGGTTTAAATACTGTGAAAATTACCAAAATGTGAGTCACAGACAGGAAGTCAACAAATACTATTGGAAAAATGATGCCTATAGATTTGCTTGACATAGAATTTTGATGAGGCTTTAACGTGAAAAAAAAAAAAAAAGAGAAATATCTGCAAAGCATGATAAAGTGAAACCAATAAAATGAAGGTATGACTATAATTTGAATAAGTAACAGTAATGACTTGTACATAAACATACTATATTATCTTTTATATTAATTTGAAAATCAGATTGTTGACAAATTATTATCATTTTAGAAGATGTAATAGTCCTAAAGGATTCAGAACCCAGGTATGACAAATGACAACAATGTAATTAAAATAAGTATCTAAAAAGCATACTCAGTTAATACATCTTCTGTGAATATGTTGATCCCAACACTGTACTACTAGAGTTGGAAGAAAAAAAGACTCATGGGTTTATAAAATAAATAATTCATCAAATTAACTAAAATTAAAGGAAATGAATTTAATTACTGGCCTGCCTATATTCTTTTTTTCCTATAATATGTAAAAGATACATCAAGATAACCTACATTTATAAATCCTAGAGAAAAAACTTTTCTCTAGATGAAAGTGCAATCAGTTCAGTTCAGTCGCTCAGTAGTGTCCGACTCTTTGCGACCCCATGAATCGCAGCACTCCAGGCCTCCCTGTCCATCACCAGCTCCTGGAGTTCACCCAGACTCACGTCCATTGAGTCAGTGATGCCATCCAGCCATCTCATCCTCTGTCGTCCCCTTCTCCTCCTGCCCTCAATCCCTCCCAGCATCAGAGTCTTTTCCAATGAGTCAACTCTTCATATGAGGTGGCCAAAGTACTGGAGTTTCAGCTTTAGCATCAGTCCTTCCAAAGAAATCCCAGGGCTAATCTCCTTCAGAATGGACTGGTTGGATCTCCTTGCAGTCCATGGGACTCTCAAGAGTCTTCTCCAATACCACAGTTCAAAAGCATCAATTCTTTGGTGCTCAGCCTTGTTCACAGTCCAACTCTCACATCCATATACGACCACTGGAAAAACCATAGCCTTGACTAGACGGACCTTTGTTGGCAAAGTAATGTCTCTGCTTTTCAATATGCTATCTAGGTTAGTCATAACTTTCCTTCCAAGGAGTAAGTGTCTTTTAATTTCATGGCTGCAGTCACCATCTGTAGTGATTTTGGAGCCCAGAAAAATAAAGTCTGACACTGTTTCCACTGTTTCCCCATCTATTTCCCATGAAGTGATGGGACCAGATGCTATGATCTTCATGTTGAGCTTTAAGCCAACTTTTTCATTCTCCACTTTCACTTTCATCAGGAGGCTTTTTAATTCCTCTTCACTTTCTGCCATAAGGGTGGTGTCTACTCTGTAAAGGAAATACTGAAACTAATTTTGGAATATTAAAATCCTGATACTCATACCATTAGAGAAAATCATTTGTACATATTTGCCAAAAGCACATTAGCAATTGAAGAAATGCCATGTATAAAAGTAAAAGCTGATAATGCAACAACAGACTATTTGATGCAAGCACTTTTTAAAAACTGTATAATCACTGTCATTCTGAGAAATCTAAAATGGTCTAATAAAGTTCTAAAAAGTTATGTTTTTTTAATGTCTGGCACTTCTGATAATGATAAATATAGGAAGATTACTTATTGATCAAAATGAAAGAAAATAATTTTTATGATGTGTATGTTTTTTTCAGGTTTTAAAACTTTTTATTTGCATAAAAAATGTGCATTCCAATAATTAAAATCATTTGAACAACAACAACAACAAAAAAATAGCACTCGGATTAAACTGCATTTTACAGCCCGCAGAACACCTAGGACCAACTTTTTACTCTAGATTTCACTGTTGTCCCACCCAGCTGACTCCTTCACCAACATGCAAATTCTTTTCCTTCTCTGCCAGCCGCACAGGCAAATGGGAGAGGCAGGCGTGGGCCTACATTGTCAGGAGTTCTCCATTCTTTGATGTGAAAAGGGGTAGCACAGTCATATAATCTCGATCCAACCTCTTTGCATCTTACAAAATTACACAGCTAAAAGAAGTGAAATAAGAAGGCAATGCTTGTGGAATGTACAGTGCATACTGGCGGTGCATGCTTCATTATAACTCGCCTGCTGGCTTCTCCTGTTCAATCGTTTCTTTTGAAGGCAATGAATTCTTCTCTTGCGTTTCTGTTTTCTTCAATCTGATTTATCGAACTTCACAATTTCAGCCATATCAGGTTTGCCAGACACGGTTGCAGAAGTTGTGGAGCAAACCGCCAGCAATTAAAGTCTGGTCTGCACTGTGGCCGCCACCGAGTGCCAATGTGCATGATTTCAACTGCTATATTTTAGCTATTTTAAAGAAAGTCTTACTTTCTCTAAGGAAGTATAAGTCCTCCAAGCTTATTATTTTGATATTTATTTGGAGTACAAATTATGAAATTTCTATTTGTATTAGTTTTGTTTCTCCAGGAAATAGTCATCAAAAAACCACTTTTCTCTTTCCTTGATAATTTTATGCATTAATATAAGTGTTATGTCAGGTTATAAAGTCATTTTACATTAAACTGTTTTGAGGTGTCATATAAGGTACATTATGCTCAAAGAGTTTCTTATTGAGAGAAATTAAAGAAAATGTGGTGTTTCATTGACATTATGTGTATCTGCTATTTCTCTATCAGTTCCTGATATAACAAGGAAAATATCACAAATGGAAAACATGATAAAGTTCCTACCCTTTCATTTTGTTTTAAGCACTGACATTTATGAGCTGCATAAGGGCCAACCATTCTTCTGTGGAAAAATTCTTACTAATGCATGCAGCAAAAAAAATCACCTAATGTCAAAATTAAAACTGCATCAATGGTAAAAGTGCATCATGAATATTTGACTTGTTTTCCAAATGATAGAACTTAAAAAGTAATCCTGATTTTTTCACCAACATAAAAGCCTTGAACAAAACTGTAAAATTGTTTTTTATATTTCAAAGTAGAAGAAAACATTAACTGGACTAACTTGGAAAAAAAGAAATTTTGAATATCATGGATTTGTGTCTTAGAAGATGAAAGTCATTGCTTCAGTGATTCTACCAATGACATCATTCACTTTAAAAAGATGACATTTCTGAGGTGTGGTCATAAGATGGCAGAGGAATAGGATGGGGAGACCACTTTTCCCCCCACAAATTCATCAATCTCAGCCCCAGAGACCGGCATCCTCCACCAAACTATGAGCAGATTTCTAGCTACTAACCATATCTGCCAGGGGGGTCGCAACCTGAGATCAGCTCCCCAGAGGAGACACATGGCATGCCTGAGACGGTGCTCTCGTATCACACCCGGGGAAACTGAGAGCCCAGGCCAGGGAGGTGATTAAGATGCATGGCCCACTTGGGACAGTGCACTCACCACTGGTCGCTTGACACCTGGTCGCTTGAACTGCTCAGACCTCAGAAGAGCACAAAACGCACCCCAACTGAGTCTGTGACCTTGTAGAGTACTTGAGAACATGAGCCCGAGTGGCTTAGGCCTGGGAAGTGCATAAAATTCAGGGCATATTTTGAATAGTGCTGTGCAGAGCACCCTGGAGCCTGAGAAGTATAGACCCAGAAAGCACACACTGCTGTGAGCTGGGGCAAACTGAGTGTGGTCCATACTTTGTGAGCACTTCCTATACACACCAGTGATATTTGTTTGCACTGTGCCTCCATCCCAACAACACAACTGAACAAGTGAGCCTGAATAAGTGACCATCTTTGCCCCATTGTGTCAGGGCAGAAATTAGATGCCAAAAAGACTTGCAAACAGAAGAAGCCAAAATAAACAAAGAAAAGGGAACCGCTCTGGAAGTGACAGGTGCAAAGATTAAAACCCTGTCGTTAACATTGACAAAGCATTGGAGGGGAACTATAGACCTTGAGAAAAAGTGCAAGCTGAAACAAGGAACAATCTGAAACAGAACTGACCTCACACTGCCCACAACAGCTCCAGAGAAATTTCTAGCTATATTTTTACTATTATTACTTTTTAATATTTTTTTTAAAGTTTAAGTTCTTTATTACTCCTTGAATTTTCATTTTTCTAACCTACGCAGTTCAGTTCAGTTCACTTCAGTCCCTCAGTCATGTCTGAATCTTTGCAACCCCATGAACTGCAGCATGCTAGGCCTCCCTGTCCATCACCAACTCCCGGAGTTCACCCAAAACCATGTCCATTGAGTCGGTGATGCCATCCAACCATCTCATCCTCTGTCGTCCTCTTCTCCTCTTGCCCTCAATCTTTCCTAGCATCAGGGTCTTTTCAAATGAGTCAGCTCTTCACATCAGGTGGCCAAAGTATTGGAGTTTCAGACTCAGCATCAGGTTTTCCAATGAACACCCAGGACTGTTCTCCATTAGGATGGACTGGTTGGATCTCCTTGCAGTCCAAGGGACTCTCAAGAGTCTTCTCCAACACCACAGTTCAAAAGCATCAATTCTTTGGCACTCAACTTTCTTTATAGTCCAACTCTCACATCCATACATGACCACTGGAAAAACCATAGCCTTGACTAGACAGAACTTTGTTGGCAAAGTAATGTCTCTGCTTTTCAATATGCTGTATATATTGGTCATAAATTTCCTTCCAAGGAGTAAGTGTCTTTTAATTTCATGGCTGCAATCACCATCTGCAGTAATTTTGGAGCCCAGAAAAATAAAGTCAGCCGCTGTGTCCACTGTTTCTCCATCTATTTGCCATGAAGTGGTGGGACCCGATGCCATGATCTTAGTTTTCTGAATGTTGAACTTTAAGCCAACTTTTTCACTCTCCTCTTTCACTTTCATCAAGAGGCTCTTTAGTTCTTCTTCACTTTCTGCCATAAAGGTAGTGTCATCTGCATATCTGAGGTTATTGATATTTCTCCTGGCAATCTTGATTCCAGCTTGTGCTTCATCTAGCCCAGCATTTCTCATGATGTACTCTGCATATAAGTTAAGTAAGCAGGGTGACAATTTACAGACTTGACGTACTCCTTTTTTATATTTGGAACCAGTCTGTTGTTCCATGTCCAGTTCTAACTGTTGCTTCCTGACCTGCATAAAGGTTTCTTAAGAGGCAGGTCAGGTGGCCTGGTATTCCCATCTCTTTCAGAATTTTCCACAGTTTATTGTGATCCACACAGTCAAAGGCTTTGGCATAGTCAATAAAGCAGAATAGATGGTTTTCTGGAACTCTCTTGCTTTTTCCATGATTCAGCGGATGTTGGCAATTTGGCAATGATCTCTGGTTCCTCTGCCTTTTCTAAAACCAGCTTGAACATCTGGAGTTTACTGTTAATGTATTGCTGAATATCCATTTTCACTTAGGGATATAAATACTGGCTTGATTGCTCTCTCCCCTTTTGACTCTTCCTTTTTTCTCCCAGGTCACCTCTATCTCCTCCCCACCCCCACCTTCTCTTCTCTACATAACTCTGTGATTCTCTCTTCCGGGCTGTAGAGAACATTTCAGTTTAGTCGCTCAGTTTTGTCCAACTCTTTGCAACCCTATGAATTGCAGCATGCCAGGCCTCCCTGTCCATGACCAACTCCCGGAGTTCACCCAAACTCTTGTCCATCGAGTCAGTGATGCCATCCAGCCATCTCATCCTCTGTTGTCCCCTTCTCCTCCTGCCCCCCGTCCTTCCCAGAATCAGAGTCTTTTCCAGTAAGTCAGGGAACTGATTATTGGCTAGATTGGTCTCTCTCCTTTTGACTCTCTCTCTTCTCCTCCTGGTCACCTCTATCTCCCTCCTCCTTCTTCTCTTCTCTATGTAACTCTGTGAACCTCTCTGGGTGTTCCTCGCTGTGCAGAATTGTTTCACCATTAACCTAGATGTTTTATCATCTGTGCTATATGGATGGAGAAGTTTTGAGGCCACTGTAAGAATAAAACAAATCCAGAGGCAGGAGGCTTAACTCCAAAACTATCAGAGAGCTCCTGATACTAGCAAACATTAATAGACAAGAACTCATCCAAAAGCCTCCATACCTACACTGAAACCAGGCTCCACCCAAGAGTCAACAAGTTCCAGAGCAAGACATACCATGCTAATTCTCTAGCAAGGCAGGGACACAGCCCTGAGCATTAAAGTATAGGCTTCCCAAAGCCATATCAAACCCATAGACACCCAAAACTCACTACTGGACACTTCATTGCACTTCAGAGAGAAGAAATCCAGCTCCACCCACCAGAACACAGACACAAATTCTCCTAACCAGGAAACCTTGACAAGCCACTAGTCCAACCCCACCCACAGGGAGCAGCCTCCACAATAAAGAGGAACCACAAACTTCCAGTCTACAGAAAGGACACCCAAAACACCACAATCTAAACAAAATGAAAAGGAAAAGGCAGAGAAATATTCAGCAGGTAAAGGAACATGATAAATGCCACCAAACCAAACAAAAGAGGAGATAGGGAGTCTACATGAAAAATAATTCAGAATAATGATAGTAAATATGATCAAAAATCTTGAAAACAAAATGGAGTTACAGATAAACATATTAGAGACAAGGGTTAAGAAGATGCAAGAAATGTTTAACAAGGACCTAGAAGAAATAAAGACAAGTCAATAAATAATGCAATAACTAAGATCAAAAGCATTTTGGAGGGAACCAAGCATAGAATAACTAAGGCAGAAGATAGGGTAAGTGATGTGGAAGCCAGAATGGTGGAAATAAATGAAGCAGAGGGGAAAAAAGAAAAAAAGAATTAAAAGAAATGAGGACAACCTCAGAGACCTCTGGGACAAGGTTAAATGCCCCAACATTCAAATCATAGGAACGAAGAAGACAAAAAAAGGGGGCATGAGAAAATACTTGAGGAGATAATAGTTCAAAATTTCCCTAAAATGGGAAGAAAATAGCCACCCAAGTCCAAGAATCCCAGAGAGTCCCAAACAGGATAAACCCAAGGTGAAGCACCCCAAGACACATATTAATCAAATTAACAAAGATCAAACACAAAGAACAAATATTCAAAGCAGGAAGGAAAAGCAATAAATAATACCCAAGGAGATCCCCATAAGGATAACAGCTGATCTTTCAATAAAAACTCTTCAGGCCAGAAGGGAATGGCAGGACATACTTAAAGTGATGAGAGAGAAAAACCTACAACCCAGATTACTGTACCCAACAAGGATCTCATTCAAATATGAAGGAGAAATCAAAAACTTTATAGACAAGCAAAAGCTGAGACAATTCAGCACCACTAAACCAGCTTTTCAACAAATGCTAAAGGATCTTCTTAGACAGGAAACACAGAAAAGGTTTATAAAATTGAACCCAAAACAACAAAGTAAATGGCAATGGGATCATAGTTATCAATAATTACTTTAAATGAAAATGGGTTGAATGCCCCAATCAAAAGACAAAGACTGGCTGAATGGATACAAAAACAAGACCTCTATATATGCTGTCTACAAGAGACCCACCTCATACTAAGGGACACATACAGAGTGAAAGTGAAGGGCTGGAAATAGATACTTCATGCAAATCGAGACCAAAAGAAAGCTAGAATAGCAATACTCATATCAGATAAAATAGACTTTGAAATAAACACCATGGAATGAGACAAAGAAGGACACTACATAATGATCAAAGGATCAATCCAAAAAGAAGATATAACAATTATAAATCTATATATGCACCAAACATAGAAGCACCTCAATACATAAGGCAAATGCTAACAAGTATGAAAGGGGAAATTAAAGTAGCACAATAATAGTGGGAGACTTTAATACCCTACTCACACCTATGGATACATCAACCAAACAGAAAATTAGCAAGGAAACACAAACTTTAAAGGCTACAATGGACCGGTTAGACCTAATTGATATCTATAGGACATTTCACCCCAAAACAATGAATTTCACCTTTTTCTCAAGAGCATACGGAACATTCTCCAGGATGGATTACATCCTGGACCATAAATCTAGCCTTAGTAAATTCAAAAAAATTGAAATCATTTCAAGCATTTTTTTCTGATCACAATGTGGTAAGATTAGATGTCAACTACTGGAAAAAAAAAACTATTAAATATACAAACATATGGAGGCTAAATAACATGCTTCTGAATAACCAACAAATCATGGAAGAAATCAAAAAGTAAATCTATGCATAGAAATGAATGAAAATGGAAACACGACAACCCAAAACCTATGGGATTCAGTAAAAGTAGTGCTAAGGGGGTAGTTCATAACCTTACAAACTTACCTCAAGGAAGAAGATAAAAATCAAATAAATAACCTAACTCTACACCTAAAGCAACTAGAAAAAGAAGAAATGAGGAACCCCAGGGTTAGTAGAAGGAAAGAAGTTATAAAAATTAGGGCAGAAATAAATGAAAAAGAAAGGAGACTATACCAAAACAAAAAAACTGAAAGCTTGTTCTTTGAGAAGATAAATAAAATAGACAAACCATTAATCAGACTCATCAAGAAAAAAAATGGAGAAGAATTAAATTAACAAAATTAGAATGAAAATGGAGAAATCACAACAGACAACACAGAAATACAAAAGATCATAAGAAACTACTATCAGCAACTATATGCCAATAAGATGTACAATTTAGAAGAAATAGATGAGTACTTAGAAAGGTATAACCTTCCAAAACTAACCCTGGAAGAAATAGAAAATCTTAACAGACCCATCACAAGCATGAAAATAGAAACTGTAATCAAAAGTCTTCCAACAACAAAAAAGAAACCTAGGACCAGATGGCTTCACATGTGAAGTCTACCAAAAATTTAGAGAAGAGCTAACACCTATCCTACTCAAACTCTTCTAGAAAATTGCAGAGGAGGGTAAACTCCCAAACTTATTCTATGAGGCCACCATCACCCTAATACTAAAACCTAACAAAGATGCCTGGAAAATGAAAACTGCAGGCCAATAATACTGATGAACATAGATGTAAAAATCCTCAACAAAATTCTGGCAAACACAATACAGCAACATACTAAAAAGATCATACATCATGACCAAATGGGCTTTATCCCAAGGATGCAAAGATTCCTCAATATTCACAAAGCAATCAATGTGATACACCACATTAACAAATGGAAGGATAAAAACCATATGATTATCTCAATAGATGCAGAGAAAGCCATTGACAAAATTCAACACCCATTATGATAAAAACTCTCCAGAAAGCAGGCATAGAAGGAACATACCTCAACATAATAAAAGCCATATATGAAAAACCCACAAAAAATATTATCCTCAATGGTGAAAAATTGAAAGCATTTCCCCTGAAGTCAGGAACAAAACAAGAGTGCTCACTCTCACCACTAGTTTTGCAAGTTTTAGCCAGAGCAATCAGAGAATAAAAAGAAATAAAAGGAATCCAGATTGGAAAAGAAGAAGTAAAACTCTCACTGTTCGCAGATGACATGATCCTCTACATAGAAAACCCTAAAGACACCACCAGAAAATTACTAGAGCTAATCAATGAATATAGTAAAGTTTCAGGATGTAAAATTAATACACAGAAACCCCTTACATTCTTATACACTAACAATGAGAAAACAGAAAGATATAAACAATCCCATTCACCATTGCAACGAAAAGAACAAAATACTTAGGAATAAATCTACCTAAAGAAACAAAAGACCTATATATAGAAAACTATAAAACACTGATGAAAGAAATCAAAGATGACACAAATAGATGGAGAAATATACTATGTTCATGGATTGGAAGAATCAATATGGTGAAAATGATTATACTACCATAAGCAATCTATAGATTCAAGGCAATCCCTATCAAGCTATGTACCAGTGATATTTTTTCACATAACTACAACAAATAATTTCACAATTTATATGGAAATACAAATAACCTCAAATAGCCAAAGCAGTCTCGAGGAAGAAGAATGGAACTGGAGGAATCAACCTGCCTGATTTCAGACTATACTACAAAGCTATAGTCATCAAGACAGTATAGTACTGGCAAAAAGACAGAAATATAGATCAATGGAACAAAATAGAAAGCCCAGAGATAAATCCATGCACCTATGGACACCTTATCTTTGACAAAGGAGGCAAAAATATACAATGGAGAAAAGACAATCTCTTTAACAAGTGGTGCTGGGAAAACTGGTCAACCACCTGTAAAAGAATGAAACAAGAACACTTTATAACACCATACACAAAAATAAATTCAAAATGGATTAAAGATTTAAATATAAGACCAGAAACTATAAAACCACTAGAGGAAAACATAGGCAGAACACTGGATGACATAAATCACAGCAAGATCCTCTATGACCCACCTCCCAGAGTAATGGAAATAAAAATGAAAATAAACAAATGGGACCTAATTAAACTTAAGAGCTTTTGCACAACAAATGAAATTATAAGCAAGGGGAAAAGACAGCCTTCAAGATAGGGGAAAATAATAACAAACGAAGCAACTGACAAAGAATTTATCTCAAAAATATACAAACAGCTCATGCAGCTCAATACCAGGAAAATAAACAACCCAATCAAAAAAATGGGTCAAAGAACTAAACAGACACTTCTCCAAAGTAGACATACAGATGGCTAACAAACACATGAAAAGATGCTCAACATTGCTCATTATCAGAGAAATGCAAATCAAAACCACAATGAGGTACCATCTCACGCCAGTCAGAAAGGCTGCTATCAAAAAGTCTGCAAACAATAAAATGCTGGAAAGGGTGTGAAGAAAAGGGAACCCTCTTATACGGCTAGTGGGAATGCAAACTACTACAGCAACTATGCAGAACAGTGTGCAGATTCCTTAAAAAACTGGAAATAGAACTGCCATATGACCCAGCAATCCCACTGCTGGGCATACACATTGAAGAAACCAGAATTGAAAAAGACACATGTATCCCAATGTTCATCGCAGCACTATTTGAAATAGCTAGGATATGTACTCAACCTAGATGTCCATCAGCAGATGAATGGATAAGAAAGCTGTGGTACATATACACGATGTAATATTACTCAGCTCTTAAAAAGAACACATTTGAATCAGTTCTAATGAGGTGAATGAAACTGGACCTTATTATACACAGTGAGGTAAGTCAAAAAGAAAAACACCAATACAGTATATGAACGCACATATATGGAATTTAGAAAGATGGTAACAATAACCCTGTATACAAGACAGCAAAAGAGACATAGATATAAAGAACAGACTTTTGGATTCTGTGGGAGAAGGCGAGGGTAGGATTATTTGAGAGAATAGCATTGGAACATGTTTTTTACTATATGTGAAATACATCATGAGTCCAAGTTTGATGCATGAAACAGGGCACTCAAAGCCAGTGCACTGGGACAACCCACAGGGATGGTATGGGGAGAGAGGTGGGAGAAGGGTTTGGGATTGGGGACTCATGTACACCCATGGCCGATTCATGTCAATGTATGGCAAAAACTACCACATATTGTAAAGTAATTAGTCTCCAATTAAAATAAATAAATTAATTTTAAAAATATAACATTTCTTTTAGCATTTTGAAGTGGTTATTGGCAGATGCTATATCTTTAATGCACAACTAGATGAAGCCACTGATGTCTGACACTGCAGACAGACTTGGTTTTTGACCTGTTTTTCGTACACTGAATCACATGAGGTAGGGGTTCCTACTGTTAACAGATATTAACACAAATATTAAAGGACATCTGAGTCTTCAAAATAATGAAACGTCTTTGCCTGGAAAAAATTTCCATAGGAAAATAAATCTTGACATTCTCTGAAAAGGCTGAACATCTCTATTGCATGGGCATATCTGAATTTTACTCTTTGGATCAGAAAGAATTTTTGCACATGGCTGGTGATAGAAGCAAGGTCCGATGCTATAAAGAGCAATATTGCAAAGGAACCTGGAATGTCAGGAACATGAATCAAGGCAAATTGGAAGTGGTCAAACAGGAGATGGCAAGAGTGAACAGTGACATTCTGGGAATCAACAAACTGAAATGGACTGGAATGGGTGAATCTAACTCACATGACCATTATATATACTACTGTGGGCAGGAATCCCTTAGATGAAATGCAGTAGCCATCATGGTCAACAAAAGGGTCCAAAATGCAGTACATGGATGCAATCTCAAAAAAGAGAGAATAATCTCTGTTCATTTCCAAGGCAAACCATTCAATATCAGAGTAATCCAAGTCTATGCCCCAACCAGTAACACTGAAGAAGCTGATGTTGAATGGTTCTATGAACCTACAAGACCTTTTAGAACTAACACGAAAAAAAAGATGTCCTTTTCTCTGTGCAAAAGTAGGAAGTCAAGAAACACCTGGTGTAACAGGCAAATTTGGCCTTGGAATATGGAATGAAGCAGGGCAGAGACTAATAAGAGTTTTGCCAAGAAAATGCACTGGTCATAGCAAACACGCTCTTCCAACAACACAAGAGAGGACTATACACATGGACATCACCAGATGGTCAACACTGAAATCAGATTGATTATATTCTTTGCAGCCAAAGATGGAGAAGCTCTATACAGTCAGCAAAAACAAGACGAGGAGCTGACTGTGGTTCAGATCATGAAATCCTTATTGCCAAATTCTGACTTAAACTGAAGAAAGTAGGGAAAATCACCAGACCATTCAGGTATGACCTAAATCAAATCCCTTATGATTACCCAGTGGAAGTGACAAATAGATTTAAGGGACCAGATCTCATAGATAGACTGCCAGATGAACTATGGACAGAAGTTCGTGACATTGTACAGGAGACAGAGATCAGATCATCCCCATGGGAAAAAAAATGCAAAAAAGGCAAAATGGCTGTCTGCGGAGGCCTTACAAATAGCTGTGAAAAGAAGAGAAGCAAAAAGCAAAGGAGAAAAGCAAAGATATAAGCACCTGAATGCAGAGTTCCAAAGAATAGCAAGAAGAGATAAGAAAGCCTTCCTCGGGGATCAATGCAAAAAAATAGAGGAAAACAATAGAATGGGAAGACTAGAGACCTCTTCAAGAACATTAGAGATACCAAGGGAATATTTCATGCAAAGATGGGCTCGATAAAGGACAAATGGTATGGACCTAACAGAAGCAGAAGATATTAAGACGAGGTGGCAGGAATACACAGAAGAACTGTACAAAAAGATCTTCATGACCAAGATAATCATGATGGTGTGATAACTCACTTAGAGCCAGACATCCTGGAATGTGAAGTCAAGTGGGCCTTAGAAAGCATCACTACGAACAAAGCTAGTAGAGGTGATGGAATCCCAGTTGAGCTATTTCAAATGCTGAAACATGATGCTGTGAAAGTGCTGCCCTCAATATGCCAGCAAATTTGGAAAACTCAGCAGTGGCCACAGGACTGGAAAAGGTCAGTTTTCATTGCAATTCCAAAAAGCAATGCCAAAGAATGCTCAAACTACCTCACAGTTGCACTCATATCACATGCTAGTAAGGTAATGCTCAAAATTATCCAAGCCAGGCTTCAGCAATATGTGAACCGTGAACTTCCAGATGTTCAAGCTGGTTTTAGAAAAGTCAGAGGAACCAGAGATCAAATTGCCAACATCCGCTGGATCATCAAAAAAGCAAGAGAGTTCGAGAAAAACATGTATTTCTGCTTTATTGACTATGCCAAAGCCTTTGACTGTGTGGATCACAATAAACTGTGGAAAATTCTGAAAGAAATGGGAATACCAGACCACCTGACCTGCCTCCTGAGAAACCTGTATGCAAGTCAGAAAGCAACAGTTAGTACTGGACATGGAACAACAGACTGGTTCCAAATAGGAAAAGGAGTACGTCAAGGTTGTATATTGTCACCCTGCTTATTTAACTTATATGCAGATTACATCAAGAGAAACGCTGGGCTGTAAGAAGCACAAGCTGCAATCAAGATTGTGGGGAGAAATATCAGTAACCTGAGATATGCAGATGACACCACCCTTATGGCAGAAAGTGAAGAGGAACTAAAAAGCCTCTTGATGAAAGTGAAAGTGGAGAGCGTAAAAGTTGGCTTAAAGCTCAACATTCAGAAAATGAAGATCATGGCATCTGGTCCCATCACTTCATGGGAAATAGATGGGGAAACAGTGAAAACAGTGCCAGACTTTATTTTTTTGGTCTCCAAAATCACTGCAGATGGTGACTGCAGCCATGAAATTAAGGGACGCTTACTCCTTGAAAGAAAAGCTGTGACCAACCTAGATAGCATATTGAAAAGCAGAGACATTACTTTACCAACAAATGTCCGTCTAGTCAAGGCTATGGTTTTTCCAGTGGTCATGTATGGATGTGAAAGTTGGACTGTGAAGAAAGCTGAGTGCCGAAGAATGGATGCTTTTGAACTGTGGTGTTGGTGAAGACTCTTGAGAGTCCCTTGGACTGCAAGGAGATCCAACCAGTCCAGCCTGAAGGAGATCAGCCCTGGGATTTCTTTGGAAAGAATGATGCTAAAGCTGAAACTCCAGTACTTTGGCCACCTCATGCGAAGAGTTGACTCATTAGAAAAGACTCTGATGCTGGGAGGGATTGGGGGCAGGAGGAGAAGGGGATGACAGAGGATGAGATGGCTTGATGGCATCACTGACTCGATGGACATAAGTTTGAGTGAACTCCAGGAGTTGATGATGGACAGGGAGGCCTGGCATGCTGTGATTCACGGGGTCACAAAGAGTTGGACATGACTGAACAACTGAACTGAACTGAACTGAACTGTGACTCATTTTCTCTATGGGAATTCACTGACTGTCAAAGACATTTTCAAAAGTACTGTACAGATTACTCTCTGTTTGATCTTAACTAAGACTTTGAACTATGCTGTCTTAAGAGGTTTTGTTATACAAGAAGAATAGGTGCTTGTAGATTACATGGATGATTGCTGGACTTCAGGGTTTGGTGTAGAGCTCTTTGATTTAATATTTGCATTTCATATTTTTTGAGAGAGATAATATAATTTCAAATAATTTAGTATTCAGTATTAGAATATTTCATGTCCAATGGATATCTGATAGTGAATTAACTGGAAAATATTTTTATTGGTACAAAGAAGTACATCTTTCATTTTAATACCTTAAGTCACCATTTTAAGTGCTGTCATTCTGCAAGAAAGACCTGATAACTGCTGAAAAGTTTCCAGTGGTGAGGGAAATATTTTTGTTGGTTCTATTTGAAAAAGAGAAATACCTGTCCATTTCTCTAAACGTAGAAATTTGTAGAAATGGAGATACTACAGAATTCTTGAAGAACTTCAGAAACTTATCTGGTTATGTATTCTTTTATATACTGTTGGTAGAGACAAAGAAAAATCTCAAATTTTGTGAGAGATAATCTCACTGATTTGAAAATTAAATAAGTAATAAAATTGAAGGCTATATTTTAAAATCTATATATAAGATTCTCAGAATTTTGGTGTTTCTTGACAAGAGATCATACTCATCTACTAAAGCAAACTAATGGAAATAAAAATTCTTTGCAACTGTAGAACTATGTGATTCTCCTCTCTACGACTACTGGAAAAACACTGACAAGTTTAAAATTAATCATACATCAAAGATAACTTATGCTTTCCATGTTAAGGACTATTCTTTAGACAGGTGTAGTTGCTTAGTCATTCAGTTGTGTCCTACTCTTTATAACCCCATACACTGTAGTCCACCAGGCTCCTCTGCCCATGGAATTTTCCAGGCAGGAATACTGGAGTGAGTTGCCATTTGCTACTCCAAGGGGACCTTCCCAACCAAGGGACTGAATCCTCATCTTCTGTGTCTCCTGCACTAGGAGGTATATTCTTTACCACTGAGCCACCTGGGAAGCTTGTGGCACATTTTTAATTCTGAAATATCTTATAGAAAATTATGGTTTTATTTTTAAATAATGAAAAGGCAATAAAAATTATCTACTAATTTTTACCAGAAAATTTTGTGTGAATGAAGCATGAACTTGTTTAAGATTTTTTTCATCTATATGAAGAAAATAAATTGCAGATGTACTAACATAGAAATCTTGCAAATAATGATGTGTATTCAGTTAGGCACATTTTCTGTGGAAATGGAGATAAAAATTTCAACCGTTTATGAATATATCTTTGACCAAAACCACTGTATGCCTTATGCATTATAAAATAATTTTAATTATTTGGCATGAGAAGGCTATATAGAAAACTTCAGAAGTAACTCTTCTTTAAAATTATGTAATCAAAATATTATGAGAAGTGATACAACATGTATAAGAGAATAGAATATGGTAGAACTATATATTTTAGCAATGCAAAAATTGCACCACACCTGATATAGCTGCTATATAATAATACCTAACATTCGTTGGTGCTTCAGATTTGCAAAGTATTCTAAGACATATTATTATCATTCTTGATCCTCACAACTATAAAAATTGTTGTTGTTGTTCAGTTACTAAGCCATGTCCAACTCTTGAAGACCCCATGAATTGCAGCACTCCAGGCTTCCATATCCTTCACTATCCTCCTGAAGTTTGCCTAAATTCATGTCCACTGACCCTGGCATAATTAATCCCATTTTCTTAAAATATGAGACAAAAATGGCTGGTAGATATCCACTGAATTTTATTCTCCTTTTCCTCTTGGGAGAAGGAAAACCACATATCACAGGCTTCCTTATAATCTAATTTGACTGAATTCTAAGCAATGGAATATGAGTGGAAATGATGTGTACAAATTCCATAAAATTTCCCATGCCTGCAGCTCCATATTCTTATCCTTATCCAGCAGACTTGAATAACAATGCCAGGGTGGCTTTCTACCTACACAATGGAAATAGTAGAGTTTCCATCATCCTGGGTCATTGAATTACTGTGAAGTAAAGCCTACTAATCTGGTCTGTACTGTTTACCCAGCCCAGCCAATCTGAAACTATCTTGGACTCTTTGTGAGCAAAAGATAAATACTTATTATATCAAGCCATCATTTGAGGTGATTATTAAGAACAATTCAGTATGCTCTAATATACCTATTAATCCCTGATAGCTCAGTGGGTAAAGAATCCACCTGCTATGCAGGAGACAAAGGAGAGAGAGGTTCAACCCCTGGGTTGGGATGGTTCCCTGGAGTAGGAAATGCCAACCCACTCCAGTTTTCTTGACTGAGAAATTCCATGGAAAGAGGAGCCTGGCAGGCTACAGATCATAGAGCTGCAAAGAGTGGGACATGACTGAGCATACACATGAAGAGGAACTTGTAGTGAAGTAATTCTCTAACAAAAGCTAAAATACATGGCATTGAATTGACATATTAGCAGTTGGGATCAAGGAAGGATATTGCCAATTAAAAAAATTCAGAGCTATGTTGTGCTGTGGCAAAATATTTGGTAACACTGTCACATTTTATAACTGGGGAAACAGATCATGAGCCATTCCTATATCTCTAGGCTAAGGAGTTGGAGAACACTAAAATATCCATTTATATCTACAGTTACTTGCGGCTGTTAGAAAGTTATTACAGAAAAGTAAATGGGCTCAGAAAAAATGGCTTATTTCTAAGTAGTGAATAAGTGACACAACTGTGTTGGAGAAGCCAATTGCTTCTAGATCATAAATAGCAGGAAATAGGACTAAAATGTGCTTAGAAAAAGGATCAAGACCCCCTCAGTTGGGTGTTGCCATGGGACAAAATATCTTGTTTCATATGGCCTTAGCACAGCAACATTAAATTGGAGGGGTGGGGAAATAAAGCAGACTTAAGAATTACGGGGTAAAAGATTTGGATTGTGGTTATCGAACAGGAAATGTTCTGAAATCAAGTATCATAGTTCATGATCCTAAGATGCCCTTTTTCTCACATTTTAACATACCTGAAATAGAAAGTTATAAAATTGATGGGGTTTTACAATTACTAACATAATAAGGATGGCATCACCAACTCAATGGACGTGAGTTTGAGTGAACACTGGGAGATGGTGATGGACAGGGAGGCCTGGCGTGCTGTGATTCATGGGGTTGCAAGGAGTCAGACACGACTGAGCGACTGAACTGAACTGAACTGAACTGAACATAATATGGAAGTGAAACTCTAGGAACATTTTGAGGTTTTTATTTATTTATTTATTTTGGTAGAGGGAGGGACAGATGGTAAATAAACACTCCTGAAGTGGGAGGAGTAGATATCTGTACTTAAATATAAAGCCAGTGTAAGAAACCGGTACCAAAGGCTTAAAATTATTTTTATAAATTTATTCTCTAGTGCTCCTTATGACATAAGTATATCATTGTGTTGAAAAACTTTACTGTCAATGACTGAATTGGGAAGTAGTTACAAAAGTTGAACTTTACATTTGAAGGCAGACTGAGGAATATTCTGACCTATTTGTTTGTGTATATATATATATATATATATATATATA
>NW_011494721.1:1879765-1880486 GCF_000754665.1 Bison bison bison
TATATATATATTTCATATATGTACAAGAATGACAATAACAATTGTTCTCCAAGTGTCATTCCTGCATTGGCTATATACATGTATTATTTGAGTTTTATTAGAAACTCAGGTCCCACCTAGACCTATTGATTCACAAACCAGAGGTGGAACTGAGCAATCTAGGGTGTAACAAGGCATCCATGTGATTCTGATATAGGATAAAGTTTGAGAATCTGTGGCCTAGGTAAAGTACCTAAGCCTTTTTTTCCCATTGTATATTCTTGTCTCTTTTGTCAAAGATTTTCTGATTATAGTTGTGTGGCTTTATTTCTGGGCTTTCTATGCTGTTCCATTGATCCATATGTCTGTTTTTATACCAGTACCATACTATTTTGATTACTGTAGATTTATAGTATTGCCTGAAGTCTGGGAGGATATGAAAAGTTGCTCAATCAGTTAAGTTCAGTTCAGTCTCTAAGTCATGTCCGACTCTTTGAAACCCCATGAATTGCAGCACGCCAGGCCTCCCTATTCATCACCAACTCCTGGAGTTCACTCAGACTCGTGTCCGTCGAGTCAGTGATGCCATCCAGCCATCTCATCCTCTGTCGTCCCCTTCTCCTCTTGCCCCCAATCCCTCCCAGCATCAGAGTCTTTTCCAATGAGTCAACTCTTCGCATGAGGTGGCCAAAGTACTGGAGTTTCAGCTTTAGCATCATTCCCTCCAAAAAAATCCCAGGGC
>NW_011494721.1:1880949-1889676 GCF_000754665.1 Bison bison bison
TTTATTCCAGCTTGTGCTTCATCCAGCCCAACGTTTCTCATGATGTACTCTGCATATAAGTTAAATAAGCAGGGTGACAATATACAGCCTTGACATACTCCTTTTCCTACTTGGAACCAGTCTGTTGGAGAAGGTCTATAGAGTCAGCAAAAACAAGACCAGGAGCTGACTGTAGCTCAGATCATGAACTCCTTATTGTCATATTCAGACTTAAATTGAAGAAAGTAGGGAAAACCACTAGACCATTCAGGTATGACCTAAATCAAATCCCTTATGATTATACAGTGGAAGTGAGAAATAGATTTAAGGGACTAGATCTGATAGATATATGGATGGAGGTTCATGACATTGTACAAGAGACAGGGATCAAGACCACCCCATGGAAAAGAAATGCAAAAAAGCAAAATGGCTGTCTGGGGAGGCCTTACAAATAGCTGTGAAAAGCTTCTCAATATCACTAATTTATTACAGAAAAGCAAATCAAAACTACAATAAGGTACCACCTCACATGGGTCAGAATTGTCATTCAGTTGCTCAGTCATGTCTGACTCTTTGCAACCCCATAGACTGCAGCACACCAGGCTCTCCTGTTCTTCACTGTCTCCCAGAGTTTGCTCTAACTCATATTCATTGAGCCAATGATGCCATCCAACCATCTCGTCCTCTTTTGCCCCCTTTTCCTTTTGCCCTCAATCTTTCCCAGTATCAGGGTATTTTCCAGGAACCCTGGTCAGAATGGCCATCATTAAAAACTCTACAAATAAATGCTGCAAAAGATGTTGAGAAAAGGGAACTCTCCTACACTGTTGGTGGCAATGTAAGTTGATGCAGCCACTATGGAAAATAGTATGGAGATTCCTGAGAAAACTAACAATAGAATTACCATATGATTCAGCAATTCTATTCCGGGGGATATATTCAGACAAACTAGAATTCAAAAAGATACATACACCCCAATGTTAATAGCAGCATTATTTACAGTAGCCATGACATGGAAGCAACCTAAATGCTCATCAACAGAGGAATGGATAAAGATGATGTGGTATGTATATACAAATATACAATGGGATATTACTCAGCCATAAAAAAGAATGGGATAATGCTATTTGTGGCAATATAGATATAACTAGAGATTATCATGTTAAGTGAAGTCAAAAAGAGAAAGGCAAATATCTTATGATATCATTATATGTGGAATCTAAAATATGACACAAAAGAATCTATTTATGAAACAGAAACAGAGTTATAGACATAAAGAACAGACTTATGGTTGCCTGTGTGGAGGGAAGTGAGAGGTTTAGGGTAGCAGTTGTAAGTTATTATATGGGAAATCGATAAATAACAAAGGTCTACTTGTATAGCATAGAGAACTACATTCAATATCCTATTGTAAGCCATAATGGTAAAGAATATTTTAAAAAGAATACACACACACACACACACACACATATATATATATATGTATGTATGTATGTATGTATGTAAAGCATCTGCCTACAATGTGGGAGACCCGGGTTTAAACCCTGGGTCATGAAGATCCCCCAGAGAAGGAAATGGCAACCCACTCCAGTACTCTTGCCTGGAAAATTGCATGGATGGAGGAGCCTGGTAGGTGACAGACCATGTGGTGGCAAAGAGTCAAGCACAACTGAGCAACTTCACTTTCTTTCACTATATATATATATATATATATATATATATATACACACATGTATAACTGAATCACTTTGCTGTACAGCAGAAATTAATACAACCTACTTTAATTTAAAAATCAATTTAAAAATCTATGTTTAAGACCAAAAGGTCTATTTCAAAGCATGTAAATGCCTGTCCAGTAAGCATTTAGAGAAATAAGTAAATTATGGTTCAGAAAATAATGATGTGACAAAAGATATATTTGAGGAAATATGGTAGTGCAGAAGTGTAAAAAGTTTACTTGAAAAGTACATTACCAAAGAAATCATGAGCCTGACCTTGGAAAGCATTTGCTTCTGTGAGCCAAACAATTGGGCCACAGATTTATAGCAGTAGAAAATAGAGCTATTAAAGCTGTATAACATACATGGAGGACATAACTGCTACAACTTGATCAGTTGTGGCCATGGCAGGTAATAGACAAATATGGACTTGCCACAGGTTAGAGTCAGGAGCCATGGGAAATGGATGGAAGTTCACTTCTAAGAACAGACTCATTGCTGATAAAGAATTCTTCACTGGACTAACTCAAGAGGATTCCATCACATTTGTATAACATTTGTGATGTAACCATACTTCCTTTCTCTTCTTTGGAGTGGGATATTCAAAATGCAGGTATCTGTTCTGCCCTTCACAATTTTTGCATGCCTGTGTGTGTGTGCTTGGAGGAACAAGAGATATTTACTTATTCATTTTTGAATGTATAAGTTTCTGGATTACAGAAAGATGGATCTGGACTACAGATTCTGAACTGTGATCTTGATGCAGTAACTGGATGATGGGTTGGGTTGTCATGCTTTGAGGGGGACTGAGTGGGTTCTAAATACAGGGAATAGGGTGACATGGATATTTGGTGTGCAAATTTCAGATTGTGATAGAGTGCTAGCTGGCCTTTTAATTCATTCTGCTCTTTCACCTTGACAAATAGTTTACCATTTTTTCTGCATTTATTTGCATTTAAATGTTGCTACGTGGCCAAGTTCTAGCCAATGGAATATGAACAAAGTAACTGCAACTTTCAGGCTGTATAATTATCCCCCTCTTCAGATGACTGGAATGACAACGCTTAGGGTTATCCAGGAAGCCACATATTTAAGACTGCAGAATAGACTGGGTCCTTCAACACTTTCATGGAACAGCACACACACATCACAACTTAGATCTTAAGTCTACTTAGACTGTTATGAGCAAAACATTGTGTAACTATTGTGTTGGGTTGTAATATTTGGTGGCTGTTTGTAAAAGTTATGTGCTAGTTACTCAGTGGTGTGCAACTCTTTGCTACCCCATGGACTGTAGCTTGCCAGACTCCTCTGTTCATGGAATTCTCCAGGCAATATTGGAGTGGGTTGTCATTTCCTGCCCCAGGAGATCTTCCTGATCCAGGAATCAAACCCAGGTCTCCCATATTGTGGACAAATTCTTTACTGTCTGAGCCACCAGGGAAGCCCCTAAATATTATGTGCTTAGTCACTTACTCATGTCCATCTCTTTGAAACCCTATAGACTAGCCTACCAGGCTCCTCTATCCATGGGACTTTTCAGGAAAGAATATTGGAGTAGGTTGCCATTTCCTCCTCCATGTGATCTTCCCAGTCAAGGGACTGAACCCACAACTCCTATGTCTCCTGCATTGCAGGCAAATTCTTTACCTTTTGAGCCATCGGGAAAGCCCCCAAAACTGCTTAGCTGAAACATAATAATACAGCCTAAGTGTAATAATATATAAAACAATACAATATGTGGCTGAACTCAGAACCTCAGAAAATAATTTATACATTTTCCCATAACATCATTATATTCATCATAACTTTAAAAAAGTAAAAACTCCAACACAGTTGTTATTATTGACATGTACTTTTCTACATAATTGCATTTCTCCCCAGCATGTACATGGGTGTTTATTTTTGGACCCCAAAGAAGATTGATATCATAACTGCTTCCTATTAAACTCTGAGGCTTTAGAAAGCAATAAAAAGCTGTTACCTTCAGGTAAGATCAGATTGTGGAGGGACCACTTTGGTGAAGTTTAAGCCCAGTCTCCATTCATATGAAGACATAAGTTTTTCCATGATCACATGCTATGCAAAGAATTTTAATCATTCATAATATGCACACATTACTAGACAGAATGAAAATAAATTCCAAAATTTTAGTCTTGTTCAAATAATTTGGAAACTTGCTCAACTAACCAAGTGCTTTAGGGAACTCCACATATCTTCTCCAATCCCCTTTTTCCTAATATATAAAATGAGGAGGTTGGATTAATAATTAAGTACCTAGGCATTCCACTGGCATATGAAATCAACATTTCTCATGACACTCAATATGTTGCATCTCTTAGTATATGCATCTGTATTGGTTTATTACTTCTAAGTTCAATATACAAAGTCCCTGTATCTGTTTCATCTTCATATTTGCCACAGACTCAATTCTAGACCTTCTGCAATTGCTCAGTGAGTACTTGTGGAATGAATAAATGGCTATCTTTGGTGTCAAATACTTTTCTAGAATTCTGAATAGGAATGTAGATAAATCAGCATGGCTTTAACTAATTTCATAACAAATGATGTTAGTGATGAGTTGCCTTTGAGAAACATATTATCTGTCTAGAATAGGTCAAGGCTATTCAGCTAGACTTTATATACTTGCATGAGATTCTTTCAAATGTACTTTCCTGCTTACATCTTTTTATATCTGCATTTAAAGAGGACAGTTCCTTTGATATAAGGTAACTGAATACAGATTTTATTTGTATTTTTGTACAGAATAAATAAAATATTCAAGAAATCAGCTTTAGTACAAAATGAAACACATTTTTAAAAAGTCCTTTTCTATCCGACCATTTCCCAATAGAGACTTGATTATTCCTTTAGCCTAATTAAATGAATGCCTTCCCAGTTAACCTGACTTTTATGGAGTAAGGTTGAAGATATACCTAATTACATGTTAATACAATACATGATACAAACAAAGAAGGAGTCAATGTTAATACTAGCTGGACTTCCCTGGTGGTCCAGTGGTTAAAAATTTACCTGCCAATTCAGGGGACACAGGTTTGATTCCTGGTCTGGGAAGATCCCACATGCCACAGAACAACTAAACCCATGCGCCTGACTACTGAGTCCGTGCCTTAGAGCCCAAGAGCCACAACTACTGAACATGCATGCTGCAACTACTGAGCCCATGCACCTAGAGCCTGTGCTCCACAACAAGAAAAGCCACCACAATGAGAAGCCCCCATTACCACAACTAGAAAGCCTGTGCATGGCAAAGATCCAGCACAGCCAATAATAATAATAAATTTAAAAAACCAGCTAACATTAATTAAACACATTCCAGAGATCCTTAGACAATTAAGCACAATAGAATAGGGGGATGATGGAGGTTCTGCATAGCAGATAATGATAGAGAATTATTATTCCAATTACCATTAAAATCCTCACTGTAAATTCTGTAAATATTTGAGCTATTGGTCTTGGTAGTAGCTACTGACTTGAGTTTCAGTTAGCAGGGCATCTATCATTTGGGGTTCTTGCATTCAGAATTTCAATCTAGAACACTATTTAAGGAAGACAAGGCCAGTAGTGATTAAATGCAGGAGTGGTGACTGAAATCCAGAAGAAGGAAAGAAACTATGAACTTAATTTAGAAAGAAAAATGTGTAACTACATTGTTATATTTGTTACCAAAATCACTCACACCTGCAACTCATATTATACAGCAATATATCCATCACAGAATCTATTGCCAAATTAGAAGTTAATAACTGGATTTTTTTAAACTCATTTACCCCCTTTCTGAAAAACAAATTAACAAAGCCCTATATTCTCAATTTGTTTTACTAGAGGTTATATAATTGTTTGTATTGTTCTCCAATGAAACCCACCTGTATTAAAGTAACTATTTGAGTTTAAATTTTGAATATGTTTACCCTAACTTTCATAAACAGATAGTCATTTTTCTTTACCAAGCTAGTTTACAGTCACAGGATGCAATGAGAAATAAAATACAATTTGAAGTTAAGAGACTTTAGTTCATACCCAGCACAACTGTCTGTAATCTTATGCAATTTATCTGAAATGTGAAGCTGCTCTACTCTGGAGCCATATAAGAGAATAATATATGGCTATTGACAAACTTAATAACTAACTTAGAGTTGGCACTTAAAATATTGTTTTCATCCCACAGTGCATGAAATCTCTCTCTGTATAGAATTATGTTAAATAAATTTGCTTTTATTTAAAATACCAAGGTATTGCAAGTTCTGTTCCCCAAGAAGCCAACTTTGAGACACAGATGAACATGCAGTAAGTTTATCAGGAATTTATTCAGATCAACAGATTTGGAAAGAAGGAAAGGAAATGAGGTTGGATAGAGGTATATATATCTTTCTTCAGTACCTCAGTTAATCCCATGTGGAGTTCAAAACTGATATAAATCCTTTGTAATTGTCTACTATTTTAGTGAGGAGGCTGAACACAACACTGGATACCAGCTGTCTCTGGGAAGGTAGTATGACCCTAAGTGAAGCTGTTCTTTCAAGCCCAGGGCAATTTACAGAGAAGTCTATAAACTGGCAAAACTCCCCACAGCTAGGAAAATAAATCCTATAATCCAAAAGGGAAACTTGGTTGGTGTATAACATAAGTGCATTGGGAGATGATATGTTATAGTAATTAAAAAGCAAACCTCTAAAGTAAAAGTATTTGGGTTTACATGGTTTATCATGTATGTGAGAGAACAGTTAAGGGTATTAGAATCTAGATTCTTCATGAGACTCTGAAGAATTGGAACTCAGACCTCAGAGGAAGTGTTGATTTCCTAGGAGACTGGAGGAAGGACACACAGAGCTATATCCAAAACTCTAAAAGGGATGCTGCACCCAGTTGGTACTGTCCTCAAGAACTGAGAGGTGGGACATCATGGAGCTAAGGCTTGAACAGGTTGTACCTTGGTTCAGGTACATCCAAGGAAGCATAATAGAGCTGCTGCTTAAAGAGCAAGAGCAATCACCCAACTAGAGACTGGAACCAACTGCTACTGTAAGGGTGAAGCGTGATTATTGCAGTCATATAGACTGGATGGCTAGCAAAAAAAACAAACAAGTTTTTTTTCCTCTGTCCTACAGTATCTCCCAGTGCAGGGAGTAGCAAACTACAGTCCATGAGCAAAATCTCACCTGCCTTGTGCTTTTGTAGTCTGTGAGTTACAATTTTCTTTTACATTTTTTTAAACTAAAAAAAAAAAAATCATTACAGATAAAAATTATATTTAATTCAAACTTCAGTGCCCATAAAGTTTCACTGTAATACATCCATGCTCATTTGTCTGATTATTTTCTGTAGGTGTATTCTTGCTATAGAAATGGAGTTAAATAGAGGCACCTAAAAGCAAATCACCCACGAATACTAAATTATTTACTGCGCAGCCATTTCAAATAAAAGTTGTTGACTCCTTTTCTGTTACTCCCTGTTGGCAAGGGAGAAGTGTTGTCTGTAGAGGTCTAGCCTCAATACTACAAGGCAGATTATAAATGGGTACCTTTGGGGCTAAGAGACAGTAGTTTAGTGCCTGGCAGAGTTGGTTCTCTATACACATTGTGTTGTAAAATAGGTAAGTTTCTCCAATAAGTGTCAAAGTGTGTAATCATTTGATAAAACGGTCATAGTATTGACTGCTTCCCTGGTTCCTTTAGTCCCTGCTGCCCCAATTTTAGTCTTTCTTCCTTTTTCTCTCCAGTTCTCTTTCTTAATATTTTTCAATTTAAAAACTTTGGTAGACCAAGCCTGTCTTCTTTTCTTAGTCCTGTTATCTAATCTGTTATTTTCTTTCTCTCATTAAAATATTTCCAGATCTCTCATACTTTGGAAACTGTGGAGTTTCTTACCTGACACTGTTTCTGAGCACAAAAGAAAACAGACTTTGTCCAAACAGCATGTATCTGAGAAGTTATTTATAACACACCAAGGTCATACTGCTCTCCATGTGACCTTACTCTAGGTGGTTTGGTAGACATCAGCATACAGTTGTAAAATGCCTTAATAGATCTCTGATGGATATCAGGGGCCTTGCATATGATGTAGGGAGACTGGGGGTCTTCTGTCTAGTATCTACTTTGATCTGTTCAAGTGAGAGAAGTTGCTCAGTTGTGTCCGACTCCTTGCCACCCCATGAACTGTAGCTTACCAGGCTCCTCTGTCCATGGGATTCTCCAGGCAAGAGTACTGGAGTGGGTTGCCATTTCCTTCTCCAGAGGATCTTCCCAACCCAGGGATTGAACCCAGGTCTCCCACATTGCAGGCATAGACTTAACCATCTGAGCCACCAGTGAAGTCCTTTATGTGAACAAGAGCCTGAAGTAAACAAGTCTTCCAGAAATCTCTAAAGTTTTAGTTATAAACTTTTCCCTCTACCCAAACTGTAAGAATAGGTATAGAGATACATTTTTAACATACTTCCCACCTTGACTGATGGCTTCCCTCATAGTTCAGTCGGTAAATAAACTGCCTGCAATGCAGGAGACCCAGATTCAATCCCTGGGTTAGAAAGATCCCTTGGAGAAGGAAATGGCAACCCACTCCAGTATTCTTGTCTGGAGAATCCCATGGGCAGAGAAGCCTGGTGGGTTATAGTACATGGGGTCGCAAAGAGCCGGACATGACTTAGAGACTAAACCACCACCACCTATGCCTGTTATTACCCTTAGAGAGAGTGATTGGTATTGAACTTAGTGGATTTGTGGCACTAATTTATGGCCTTGACATCTACAGGGATGATACAAAGGTGTAGCCTAGGATCCCCATGAATTTAAGGTCATACATGTTAACAAATTACAGGTAACCCCAACCAATCTACCATTGGTATGATCCCAATGGGTCAAAGATCTGTATTCTACTGGTATGACCATTTAGCAGCTTGTGTGTGTGTGTGTGTGTGCCTTCAATGGGGTTGGAGGATGTAATTGACCATATCTAAGCCTTGACAACTTTCGTAAGCTTTAAATGATAGTAACCGAGCTACCAGAGAAGG
>NW_011494721.1:1889776-1896127 GCF_000754665.1 Bison bison bison
AATTTAAGGTCATACATGTTAACAAATTACAGGTAACCCCAACCAATCTACCATTGGTATGATCCCAATGGGTCAAAGATCTGTATTCTACTGGTATGACCATTTAGCAGCTTGTGTGTGTGTGTGTGTGTGCCTTCAATGGGGTTGGAGGATGTAATTGACCATATCTAAGCCTTGACAACTTTCGTAAGCTTTAAATGATAGTAACCGAGCTACCAGAGAAGGCAATGGCAACCCACTCCAGTACTCTTGCCTGGAAAATCCCATGGATGGAGGAGCCTGGTAGGCTGCAGTCCATGGGGTCCCGAAGAGTCGGACATGACTGAGAGACTTCCCTTTCACTTTTCACTTTCATGCATTGCAGAAGGAAATGGCAACCCACTCCAGTGTTCTTGCCTGGAGAATCCCAGGGACGGGGGAGCCTGGTGGGCTGCCGTCTATGGGGTCACACAGAGTCGGACACGACTGAAGTGACTTAGCAGCAGCAGCAACTAAGCATCACAGAAATAAAGATAAAGGCTCTAAAGGAACAGAATTGTCAATTGTGAGACAGAATGTGCCTTTCCTTGGGGGAGCATGTGAGGCCCAAGCACGTCGTAATGGAGATAGGTGACCTCTAACAGTTGGAAATGGAGAAGGCAATGGCGACCGCCTCCAGTACTCTTGCCTGGAAAATCCCATGGATGGAGGAGCCTGGTGGGCTGCCGTCTATGGGGTCACACAAAGTCGGACACAACTGAAGGGACTTAGCAGCAGCAGCAGCAGCAGCAGCAGCAGCAGCAACAGTAGGAAAAAGGCTTGGATTCACTTAAAATGTACACTAGCAAATATGAAAAGGTACTATCCTACACTTAAGAAATTTTAAACTGAGTCCATAAAAGAGAATGTATTAAACAGAACTGAGACTTAAAAATCAACATAGAACTATTTTAAATGAAAGAGAAAGTAGTGCCCAGACTTTGAGGTTTTTGATGCTAAGAGAACACGAAAAAGCTACAAGGGCTTAGTTGCATTAATTAACAAATAATAAATAAATGGCTTTCTTAATTAGTATGAATTATAACTCTCTCTCTCTTTATATATATATATATGTATACTACATTTTACATTTTGGCAGGAGGCGGAACTGTTGCATTTATTTCCCCGTCCATTTTAGTCCATTGAGAATCTTGAGAAATTCAGCAAAGATTACATTCACAGATCTCATCAAGTCATGCACCTAATATTTTCTCTTAATGTATCTATGCTGGAGAAGAATTCAAAGGGGCATTTTACTTTTCAAAGAAACAGTTCTGTCTTGAACTCTTGCTCAGCAAGCCCCAGAATGGATTGATGTTTTATGTCAGCCCAGCGGAGATTATGTGAGAAAGAAGGTTTAAATCAGTCCTTCAGATACTCAGTTCTTGTGCCATTCAAAAGACTAATATCTAAGGACAGAACTTTGAAAAAAGAGGATACAAATTGGAAACTGATTATAATTCAAGAGAAATCTTTTGGTTTCTGGTTTATCTTTCCTTTCTAAGAAATTCACTGAAATATTGTATTTCTTAATGACATCAATAACACCTGACACTTCCATCAGTTAATATCAGAGAAGACACTTTTATTTATAGAAGTAAACTCTGTTATACATTTTGATATGTAACATCCTGTACTCTTAATGTGCTAAGTCACTTCAGTCGTGTCCAACTCTGCAACCCCATGGCTTGTAGCCCATCAAGCTTCTCTGTCCATGGAATTCTCCAGGCAAGGATGCTGGAGTTGGTTGCCATTTCCTTCTCCAGGTGTACTTTTTATAATATCTTTTAATATGTAACATACTTGTACTCTTAATAATTTGATAGCTATTTCATAAAATGTTCATACTATTGAACTTCTTTAAACCATATTGGAGACTATCATATTGCCACTATTTTTCATGTAGTAAAATAATTTGAGAAAAGTAATTTAAAATGTATATGGTGAGTATTAGCATGTAAAAAATTTTTTTAAAATAACCATTATTTTAAATCTATATAAAATGTATTTTATTAATCTCTCTTTGATTGATTAACTACTGTTCAGTCAAAATTTCAGGAGAGTTTTAAGGCAATTAAAAAGCACATAGTCCACAATTTAAAGAAATAGAACATAGGAACATCATTACCTGGGGAAAAACAATTTACATAAAGAGTTTACAAAGTTGGCCCAAAGGTGAGATAATAAAGTTGGTAGGAGATATTATCAAAACGGTCTGGCAGCATGTGTCTTGGAAAGTGAAAGAAAGAAAGAAAGTAAATTAGTAAATTCAAATAGAACATTAAGAAAAACAAGACTAAATCTTAGTAGTATGCCAATAAGGTAATCAGTACTATAAGGAAGAGTATCAGCAGGACAATGGTAAAAATTTGAGATTAAATCCCATTCTGCTGAAAATACTGGTCCTATTTTTGCAAACTGTATTAAGCAGCTTCGAAGAAATATAAAATGTTTCTGTTTAAAGCATGAACATTTATGATAATTGATAATGAAATAAAACAAACAAGAGAACATTCTTGGTATGTTTGGAATAAAAATTGAGTTATATTATGAACATCTGGGGCTAGAGAAAGATGACATAGGTAACAAAGGCAGATAGAAAAATGTTTTTGCTGAAACACATAACAATGAAAATATACCTATATTTAATATTCTTTGTATCATACCATATATGACGCCTTAAAAGGAGTGACTATATTACTAATAAGACAGAAAAATAGATTTATATTTTCAGAATTTGAAATAGAAAAATGTTTTATCCTAATATGCAATAGTGTAGATTATTACCCATAAATAAGTCATCTCAAGTGGTCAATGCAAGGGAGAAAATAATGTAATCAAGACTTAATTTGTCATTTTAATTTTTGTCTCTTCTCTTGGAAAAGCAGATTGTTATTTATATGCTAGGTTGAATCTAAAGTACCAACAAGCACCAATATATCCTTTTAATTACTTTGTTTTATGTAATTTATATATTTAATTCTATTTTAAAAATATTTACAATTGCTAGAAAAACAGAATTTGCATTTACTGAATACTGGCCGCTAAAAAAGATTGCACATTCTCATCCTTGTGTCTCCCTTCCTTTACTTTATTTCTGGATGAGAACTGATTTATTTCATGGGTTCAAAATGCTGGGAGCTGGAAGATATAAGAGGGACATTCTAATCTCCATTTTTCTTCCTGAAAACAGGAGACAAAAACTCCCATGGGTAAGATGCTCTTCCTGTACCAGGAGAAAAAAAAAAACAACTTTTTTTTTTTCCTCAAAAAAACATGACTTTGATGTCAAAGGCAAGAGAATTCTGTACAAATAGACCTTGCTCAAATAATTCTTACCTTCCTTAAGCCTTTAGCTATCTCACACAGTTTAATTTTCCACACATTCCTCTCTTCATTAAACCTAATATAAGAGCAAGTAGTTTTTGCCATTTCTCTAGGTCATTTTCTTATGACAGCTCCCACATCATGTAAAGCTTTGGGAAATTTCTATGCTTTTCTCATGTTAATCTGTTTCATATTAGTTTGATTCTGAAACCCAGCTAAAAAACCTCTTTAAGAGGATGAGTGAGTGAAGTAGTTAAGAGGATGAGTGAGTGAAGTAGATGAGTGAGTGAAGTAGTCTGACTCTTTGCAATCCCATGAACTGTAGCCTGCCAGGCTCCTACATCCATGGGATAGTCCAGGCAAGAATACTGGAGTGGGTTGCCATTTCCTTCTCCAGGAGATCTTCCCAACCCAGGAATCGAACCCAGGTCTCCCGCATTGCAGGCAGACTCCTTACTGTCTGAGCCACAGGGGAAGTCCTAAGAGGGTAGAGAGAAATTTTTACTTCCCCTACACCTTATATTTCAAATCTTCTCCAGCTCAGGTAACTAAGAGAATATATTGGGGTTAAAGCCAAAAGCTATGACTAACAATGTGTTGATGGTTCTCTCCAGTCCACTGGGTTTCTATCAGAGATGAAGCATTAAGTGATAGTAAGCAATCTAAAAATTCAAGGGTGCTTGGTCAGTCACACCTTTCTCTGCCTCCATCAGATATAAGAACAATGTTCTTTATTGTAATATTGAATATTTAATATCTGAAAACCACATTAACTGGCCACTGTAAGAGAGAAGATGAAGAATGTTAACAAATCAATATCTACATCAGTTAGTTCTCTTATAAAAATCTGTTACATGTCCAGAACTTTTCCATATTTACTGAAAAAAGGTAAAAGGGAAAAATGCTTAAGGAATTATATTCTATTTATGATAAACAACGAAAACACTTAAGAAAGAGTATAGTAGCTTGTGATTGGGAATATAAGTTTAATGGATAGTGTAATCAAGTGGCTATTCAGACTGTGGAATTTTTCTTAAAGAAACAAATTAGGATTATTAACTCAAGAGATTTCTATATCTTCATTATGTTCCCTATATTCTATATAGTATTTTTGTTTTAAGATATCATATTTTGTACTTAATAACATTTAACAGAATCAAATTTAACTTGAAAACTCAAGGTTATATTAAAAAAGAGAAACTGAAAGTTCAGTTCAGTTCAGTTTGGTCCCTCAGTCGTGTCCGACTCTTTGCAACCCCATGAATCACAGCACGCCAGGCCTCCCTGTCCATCACCAACTCCCAAAGTTCACTCAGACTCACGTCCATCGAGTCAGTGATGCCATCAAGCCATGTCATCCTCTGTCATCCCCTTCTCCTCTTGCCCCCAATCCCTCCCAGCATCAGAGTCTTTTCCAATGAGTCAACTCTTCGCATGAGGTGGCCAAAGTACTGGAGTTTCAGCTTTAGCATCATTCCTTCCAAAGAACACCCAGGACTGATCTCCTTCAGACTGGACTGGTTGGATCACCTTGCAGTCCAAGGGACTCTCAAGAGTCTTATCCAACACCACAGTTCAAAAGCATCAATTCTTCGGTGCTCAGCCTTCTTCAGAGTCCAACTCTCACATCCATACATGACCACAGGCAAAACCATAGCCTTGACTAGATGGACTTTGTTGGCAAAGTAATGTCTCTGCTTTTCAATATGCTATCTAGGTTGCTCATAACTTTCCTTCCAAGGAGTAAGCATCTTTTAATTTCATGGCTACAGTCACCATCTGCAGTGATTTTGGAGCCCAGAAAAATAAAGTCTGACACTATTTCCACTGTTTCCCCATCTATTTCCCATGAAGCGATCGGCCCTGATGCCATTATCTTCGTTTTCTGAATGTTGAGCTTTAAGCCAACTTTTTCATTCTCCCCTTTAACTTTCATCAAGAGGCTTTTTAGTTCCTCTTCACTTTCTGCCATAAGGGTGGTGTCATCTACATATCTGAGGTTATTGATGTTTCTCCCAGCAATCTTGATTCCTGCTTCTGTTTTCTCCTGTCCAGTGTTTCTCATGATGTACTCTGCATATAAGTTAAATAAGCAGGGTAACAATATACAGCCTTGATGTATTCCTTTTCCTATTTGGAACCAGTCTGTTGTTCCATGTCCAGTTTTAACTGTTGCTTCCTGACCTGCATATAGGTTTCTCAAGAGGCTGGTCAGGCGGTCTGGTATTCCCATCTCTTTCAGAATTTTCCACAGTTTATTGTGATCCGAACAGTCAAAGGCTTTGGCATAGTGAATAAAGCAGAAATAGATGTTTTTCTGGAACTCTCTTGCTGTCTCAATGATCCAGGGGATGTTGGCAATTTGATCTCTGGTTCCTCTGCCTTTTCTAAAACCAGCTTGAACATCTGGAAGTTCATGGTTCATGTATTGCTGAAGCCTGGCTTGGAGAATTTTGAGCATTACTTAACTAGCATGTGAGATGAGTGCAATCGTGCAGTAGTTTGAGCATTCTTTGGCATTGCCTTTCTTTAGGATTGGAATGAAAACGGACTTTTTCCAGTGCTGTGGCCACTGCTAAGTTTTCCAAATTTGCTGGCATATTGAGTGCAGCACTTTCACAGCATCATCTTTTAGGATTTGAAATAGCTCAACTGGAATTCCATCACCTCCACTAGCTTTGTTCATAATGATGCTTTCTAAGGCCCACTTGACTTCACATTCCAGGATGTCTGGCTCTAGGTCAGTGAATACACCATCGTGATTATCTGGGTCATGAAAATTTTTTGTACAGTTCTTCTGTGCATTGTTGCCACTTCTTCTTAATATCTTCTGATTCTGTTAGGTCCATACCATTTCTGTCCTTTTTCGAGCCCATCTTTGCATGAAATGTTCCTTGGGTATCTCTAATTTTCTTGAAGAGATCTCTAGTCTTTCCCTTTCTGTTGTTTTCCTCTATTTCTTTGCATTGATCTCTGAGAAAGGCTTTTTTATCTCCCCTTGTTATT
>NW_011494721.1:1896249-1896809 GCF_000754665.1 Bison bison bison
TATAATCATAAGGGATTTGATTTAAGTCATACCTGAACGGTCTAGTGGTTTTCCCTACTTTCTTCAATTCAAGTCTGAATTTGGTAATAAGAAGTTCATGATCTGAGCCACAGTCAGCTCCTGGTCTTGTTTTCACTGACTATATAGAGCTTCTCCATCTTTGGCTGCAAAGAATATAATCAATTTGATTTCGGTGTTGACCATCTGGTGATGTCCATGTATAAGTCTTCTCTTGTGTTGTTGGAAGAGGATATTTGCTATGACCAGTGCATTTTCTTGGCAAAACTCTATTAGTCTTTGCCCTGCTTCATTCCGTATTCCAAGGCCAAATTTGCCTTTTACTCCAGGGTTTCTTGACTTCCTATTTTGCATTCCATTCCCCTATAATGAAAAGGACATCTTTTTTGGGTATTAGTTCTAAAAGGTCTTGTAGGTCTTCATAGAACTGTTCAACTTCAGCTTCTTCAGCATTTCTGGTTGGGGCATAGACTTGGATTACTGTGATATTGAATGGTTTGCCTTGGAAACGAACAGAGATCATTCTGTCGTTTTTGAGATTG
>NW_011494721.1:1896909-1901183 GCF_000754665.1 Bison bison bison
TTTTGAGATTGCATTCAAGTACTGCATTTTGGACTCTTTTGTTGACCATGATGGCTACTCCATTTCTTCTGAGGGATTCCTGCCCACAGTAGTAGATATAATGGTCATCTGAGTTAAATTCATCCATTCTAGTCCATTTTAGTTCGCTGATTCCTAGAATGTCGACATTCACTCTTGCCATCTCTTGTTTAACCACTTCCAATTTGCCTTGATTCATGGACCTGACATTCAAGGTTCCTATGCAATATTGCTCTTTACAGCATCGGACCTTGCTTCTATCACCAGTCACATCCACAACTGGGTATTGTTTTTGCTTTGGCTCCATCCCTTCATTCTTTCTGGAGTTATTTCTTTACTGATCTCCAGTAGCATATTGGGCACCTACTGACCTGGGGAGTTCCTCTTTCAGTATCCTATCATTTTGCCTTTTCATACTGTTCATGGGC
Organism: Bison bison bison; assembly: GCF_000754665.1. NCBI lineage: Eukaryota > Metazoa > Chordata > Mammalia > Artiodactyla > Bovidae > Bison > Bison bison. The sequence continues at coordinate 1,897,356 of NW_011494721.1, forward strand.
TTCTCAAGGCAAGAATACTGAATTGGTTTACCATTCCTTTCTCCAGTGGCCACATTGTCAGATCTCTCCACCATGACCTGCCTGTCTTGTGTTGCCCCACATGTTACTTCATGGCAAATAGATGGGGAAACAGTGGAAACAGTAGCCAACTTTATTTTTCTGGGCTCCAAAATCACTGCAGATGGTGATTGCAGCCATCAAATTAAAGGACACTTACTCCTTGGAAGGAAAGTTATGACCAATCCTGACAGCATATTAAAAAGCAGAGACATTATTTTGCAAACAAAGGTCTATATAGTCAAGGGTATTGTTTTTCCAGTAGTCATGTATGGATGTGAGAGTTGGACTATAAAGAAAGCTGAGAGCCAAAGAATTGATGCTTTTGAACTGTGATGTGGAGAAGACTCTTGAGAGTCCCTTGGACTGCAAAGAGATCCAACCAGTCCATCCTAAAGAGATCAGTCCTGGGTGTGCATTGGAAGGACTGATGTTGAAGCTGAAACTCCAGTCTTTGGCTACCTGATTTGAAGAGCTGACTCATTGGAAAAGACCCTCATGTTGGGAACGATTGAGGGCAGGATAAGGGGCCGACAGAGGATGAGATGGCTGCATGGCATCACCGACTCAATGGACATGAGTTTGGATGAACTCTGGGAATTTGTGTTGGACAGGGAGGCCAGGCGTGCTGCGGTTCATGAGGTCACAAAGAGTCAGACAGGACTGAGGGACTGAACTGAACTGATCTCAAAATTAATATAAACAATTTCATTAGCATATAATTTTATTTTAAGAAGAAAGTACGTACTGTATTTCCCTTATTACTCTCCGTGTATCTAACACAGCATTCTAGTTATAGAGAGTGAGCTGACTGACTCTTTAGTACAAAGAATGTAATGTTTTTTTTTTTTTTTTTCTTTATTCCTAGGGTCTACCCTATATCTGACATAGAAAACATTTAATAACATGTATTGAGTAAGTGAATACATGAATATATAAATTAAAATAATGGTGAATGAATAACTAAATGAGAGGAAAATATGTAACATTTTTGGTGTTATGATTGATATTCCTTCTAATCTCATTACTTAAAACAACCTAAGTATACATTTACATATATATATATATATTCACACACATAACTATTAATTTATGCATGAATGTAGATATATCAATAGAAATTTAGAGGATATATATATATACACATAAGAAGGTTACATGGTTATTGTGGCTTTAATCTGGGGTTTCTTAAGTAAAAATTAAGAATTTGCTAAATGTTAATTCGGAATAGCTTACTTAACTAGGCTTATGATAAATTTTTTGAGTTCTTTAAATATTCTGAGAAGGTATAATTTCAAGTTTGGTTCTGGGAACTGATGATAATTAGAAGGTCTACTCCTAGCTTGTGAAATGTTTATCCATATGAAATGAAGTTACTATCAATGCTAACTTTAACTTATATATAAACTGAAACCTAGGCTCCCATGTGGTATTTTTGCTATTTGCTTCGACATAAGGTGTCTTCTAGTTTTTAAATTGTTACTTTCCATATGGCTCACATCTATGTCTCTTGTTAGTTTGTAAAACATTTCCATAATGAAATATCCTTCTAGAGACATATAGATCTGTATATTCTCATGTGTGGGTGTATGTGTTCAGTCATGTCCAACTCTTTGTGACCCCATAGACTAGAGCCTGCCAATCTCCTCTGTCCATGGAATTTTCCAGGCAAAAATACTGGAGCAGTTGCCATTTTCTTACTCCAGGGGATCTTCCTGACCCAGGGATCAAATCCATGTCTCTTGTTTCCCCTGCATTGGCAGGTGGATACTTTACCACTGCACCACCTGGGAAGTCCCTCTGTACATTCCTAAATCCATGTAATTAATTAGTGTATTAAAATACATATTAATAATGCTTACAACTCATATAATAAAGGTTCTTTGCAGTGTTGTTCCCTCTGACTTTGCCAAGTTAAAAGTATAATGCTGACTCATCGTTAGCATATTTAGGTGCTTTAGGGCATTTTCCATGAAGAAAGAATACCTTTGGCACTTTCTTTTCTTGTTTCTCCAAAATCTCTGAACTGATTTTGTGGGTCATGGGGTGAGGCCCATCTGTTTAATCAGATTTTTGCCTGATAATGCAGTAGACTAGAAAGTTGAAACTTAGCTATACACTCTTTTAAGTGTTGTAATTAGCCTCAGATCTGCTCAGAAGTTAAGTAATGAGTACATTTTAAAATGCAGATAATTGCAGAATGTAATTTTTGCTTGCTTAAGCTAGTTCAAAATTCCTATGGGTTGAGTGTGTTCCATCAGCCAAATTGGATCAGGTTGGCTTAAGATGCCCTAATATACCACTAAAGGATATAAGCCAATTTATCTGCTCAGATGCCAGGAGCTATTATTACCTTGAGTCAAACAGAGTCATTGTTCAAAGCCAAACATACGTGTGTGTGTGTGTATTCCTTTCCTACTTAATTCAGTTCAGAGTGAGTTGAAAAACCTATACAATATTGTAAAGTAATTAGCCTACAATTAAAATAAATAAATTTAAATTAAAAAAAAGAAAAGACTCAAGAACAGTTTTGTTCATTTATTTCTTTTTATGATTATACATGACACAGAGGCACAGATACATGGATTTGGCCATAGATATCCCTTAAAGGGCCCATTCAAAGGCCAGGTCTAAAGGCAATGATTGGGTAATATAAATATAAAAATATTAGCGAATTGTATTTGGGCCTAGGTGAGGTGGGGTGAGAGAGAATAAGGAAGAAATTTATATAATAATCCCTTTGAGTTAAAAATTTAGCTTCTTAAGGAATTTCAGAGCAGAAAATCAAGTTAGATCCATGACTATGGAAAAAATATGGGTGGTTAAAATGGATTGATTGAGAAGAAGGAACTTACTGATTTCCTGTAGATCCATGTTGCCCAATGCTCTAATTGCTAGCTACATTAAGTTCAGTTCAGTTGCTCAGTCATGTCCAACTCTTTGTGACCCCATGAAATGCAGCATGCCAGGCCTCCCTGTCCATCACCAACTCCCAGAGTTCACTCAGACTCATGACCATTGAGTCAGTGATGCCATCCAGCCATCTCATCCTCTGTCGTCCCCTTCTTCTCCTGTCCCCAATCTCTCCCAGCATCAGAGTCTTTTCCAATGAGTCAACTCTTCGCATGAGGTGGCCAAAGTACTGGAGTTTCAGCTTTAGCATCGTTCCTTCCAAAGAAATCCCAGGGCTGATCTCCTTCAGAATGGACTGGTTGGATCTCCTTGCAGTCCAAGGGACTCTCAAAAGTCTTATCCAACACCACAGTACAAAAGCATCAATTCTTCAGCACTCAGCTTTCTTCACAGACCAACTCTCACATCCATACATGACCACTGGAAAAACCATAGCCTTGACTAGATGGACCTTTGTTGGTAAAGTAATGTCTCTGCTTTTCAATAAGCTATCTAGGTTGCTCATAACTTTCCTTCCATGGAGTAAGCGTCTTTTAATTTCATGGATGCAGTCACCATCTGCAGTGATCTTGGAGCCCAGAAAAATAAAATCTGACACTGTTTCCACTGTTTCCCCATCTATTTCCCATGAAGTGATGGGACCAGATGTCATGAACTTCGTTTTCTGAATGTTGAGCTTTAAGCCAACTTTTTCACTCTCCACTTTCATTTTCATCAAGAGGCTTTTTAGTTCCTCTTCACTTTCTGTCATAAGGGTGGTGTCACCTGCATATCTGAGGTTATTGATATTTCTCCCAGCAATCTTGATTCCAGCTTGTGCTTCTTCCAGTCCAGCGTTTCACATGATGTACTCTGCAT
>NW_011494721.1:1901283-1909746 GCF_000754665.1 Bison bison bison
AAATAAGCAGGGTGACAATATACAGCCTTGACGTACTCCTTTTCCTATTTGGAACCAGTCTGTTGTTTCATGTCCAGTTCTAACTGTTGCTTTCTGACTTGCATATAGGTTTCTCAAGAGGCAGGTCAGGTGGTCTGGTATTCTCATCTCTTTCAGAATTTTCCACAGTTTATTGTGATCCACACAGTCAAAGGCTTTGGCATAGTCAATAAAGCAGAAATAGATGTTGTTCTAGAACTCTCTTGCTTTTTCGATGATCCAGCGGATGTTGGCAATTTGATCTCTGGTTCCTCTGCCTTTTCTAAAACCACCTTGAACATCTGGAAGTTCACCATTCACGTATTGCTGAAGCCTGGCTTGGAGAATTTTGAGCATCACTTTACTAGCGTGTGAGATGAGTGCAATTGTGTGGTAGTTTGAGCATTCTGTGGCATTGCCTGTCTTTGGGATTGGAATGAAAACTGACCTTTTTAAAATTCTAATTAAAGTTACACTAAATTAAAATTTCAGTTTCTCAGTCACACAGCCAATATTTCAAGTACTCAATAGCCATATATGCCTAGTGGTTAACATGCTGGGCAGCCCACATACAGACAATTTCTAACACTGCAGAAAGTTCTGTTGGAATGAGCTGCTCTCGAGTAAAGACCCTAAGGAAAAATTTTTCCCCACTGTTTGGTCACAGGGGGTTACAAATTCAAATCATAGCTATCATCATTAAGCTTAAAATACCTGCCCAGTTGTTCTGAAGCTACCCTACAAGAAAGTGTTATATTAATACCACCTTGGTTCATTTTCAAGACTCCTCAATGTTGGCTAATCATTTCCTGTATATTTTCTACATCACTATCTAATATTTGTTTCAAATGCTCTCAATTATTGAATCTGATCGCTTGTTAAAAATAACTAAAGGTAACTTAATGTTCTTTATTATTACTTCATTCATATTTATCTTATTATTTCCTAATCTAATTTTGACACTCTGAATTTCTTTTCTCTCTACTCTTTTTCCTGAATTTAAACAGCATTTTTTTTTTTGTTTTCTTCTGAATATCCTCTACTTTAGATATTTCTATCCATTCTTTGATAACTTTTAATTTTATTATTATTAAGAAACATTAAAAAACTATCTCAGAATAGAGAATACAGAATAATGGGCTGTTATGTGTTCTTCACTCATTTTTGACCATTATCAAGTCATGATTAAAATTCTCATCTCATACAACCCACCTCCACCAATTCCCCAGTTTTTTGAAATAATTTAAAAACATGATATTAAATATGATTGCATTTATATAATATCCTCTAAAAAGTAAAACTATAGATGAAAAATAATTAGTGGCTGCTATGGGAAAGGTTTGGCACAAAGAGGTATTTTTGTGTACATAAAACAGTTTAGAACAGCTGATTTTTGCTGTGGTTGCATGAATCATTACATGGAATAAAAATGCTTAGACTTACATAAACATACACAAATGCAGGTTAAAAACAATGAAAATTGACTAACAGCTATAGCTTAGATAGTGATTACCAAAATAATTTTCTTAGTTTTGATATTGTACTGCAGCTATATTATGTCACCATTAGAGGAATCTTGACACTTTACATTAATTCCCAAATTCTCTGAGTCTATAATTAGCTTAGAATAAAAAGATTTAAAAAATTAATTTTAATAGAATAAAACTACTACAATACTTAGAAACATACTGAACAAATAAGTGAAAGACTTGTACATGCAAAATGCTAAAGTATTTCTGAGAAAAACAATAAAGATCTAAATATTGGAGCGATATACCATGCCTATTGATTTGAAAATCAACATTGTGAAATGTTAATTCTCTCAAAATTAATCTACAGATTTTAAGTGGTCACAATCATAATTACAGTAGAATTTCTTATAAAAATTGGCATGCTGAATCTATAATTTATACAAAAATATGAAAACTTAAAACATAAAACTATTATAAAATAATATACAGCCTTACACTGGCATTATGATTGGATAAAAATATCAAAGACAAAGAATAGACAGTTCAGAAATAGACCTACATGTATTTTGTCAATTATTTTTGATAAAGATACCAAAGCAATTCAAAAAAGACTTTTCAACTAATTACATTTAAAATATTATATATCCAATTGTGAAAAAAAAGAATATCAACCTCTACCTTACACCATGCACAAGGTATAATTTGGGATAGATGCATTGCTAAACATAAAAGGCAAAACTAGGGCTTCCCTGTTGGCTCAGTGGTAAAGAATCTCCGTGCCAATGCAGGAGATAGGAGTTTAATTCCTGATTCAGGAAGATCCCACATGCTTTGGAGCACCTAAGACCATGTGCCACAACTATTAAACCTGTGCTCTAAAGCCCAGAAGCCGGAATGACTGATTCCACATGCGACAACTACTGAAGCCCATGTGCCCTAGAGCCTGTGCTCTGCAACAATAGAAGCCACCGCAATAAGAAGCCTGTGTACTGCAACTAGAGAATAACTTCTGTTTGCCACAATTAGAGGAAAGCCAGCACAGCAACGAAGACTGAGCACAGTCAAGAATAACTAAATAAATAAAATTATAAAAATAAATTTATAAAAAATAAATCTTATAAAACATGGAAGAATATCATGACTGGAGAAAAGGCAAATTACTTTTTAGACAAGATACAACAAATGCCTTAAAAGTGTAAAGAGTAAATTAAAAGCTAAATATCATTACATTTAAAAATGCTGCTTGTCAAATAACTGTTAAAAATCAATAAACAAATCACTACCTGGAAGAAATTGTTTGCAAAATATTTTTTTCTTACAGAAAAAAAAAATCCCTAAATATATAAAAATCTCCATGTGACAATAAAGTGACAAGCCCAATAAATAAAAATGAGCAAAAGACTTGAACAGAAATGTTACAAAGGGAGATGTAAAAAAAGGTAAAAAAAATGCTAAGAAAGTGAACACTATCTGTCATCAAGGAAATTCAGTTTAAAATCACAATAAAATACCATTATGAAGCTGTAAGTTTGGCTGAAATTTAAATGTTGGACAGCACCCAATGTTGTTAACTACAGAGAATAACTGGAACACTTACACATTTGTGGTGAGTATATAGAACTACACAATGGAAAATTCTGTGGCAATGTATTATAGTCACATATAGCTGTCCTAGAAAACAGGGATTCCACTTCTGTGTATTAATCCAAGAGGAATGAAAGTGTATGCTCAAACAAATATCTGTAAAAATGTTCATGGCCACTCTATTCACAACAGTTAAACAGTAGAAATAAGCCAAATATACATCAATAAGAGGATTGATAAACAGTTCACTATATTTACACTTACTCATAAAAAGGAAGACTACTGAAGCATGCAGCAACATGCATGAATCGAGCAGACACTTTGCTGAAAGAAATAATTCAGGAGAAAACTACTACTATATGGTGCCAGTTGCATGACGTTTTAGAACAGATATAAGTAGGTAAAATTAATACATGGTAAAAAAAAAATAGCAAAGTGGTTTGCCTTGGGCTGAAGGGTGTTGATTGGGAAGGAACTAGGGAACTTTCTGAGACTATGGTTATGCTCATTGTCTTAATAAGGTCTGCTTACACAAGCGTACTCATTTTTCAAAACTCAAACTGTACATAAGGATTTTACATTGCACTGCATCTAAACTAAAACCACTACAAAAATATTGAATTTTAGTTAGCTGGTTTCCATTCAACTACTCTATAGAGAGAGACACATACTTTGTCATACACATGTGAACAGAGAGAGACAGAATGAATAATGAGTCATTGAAGCCATATTACTTACCAAAAGTGACACACCACATGAAATATATTTAATTTCTGTGTAGCATTCTGGAAAGTCTTTCTAATATAAGCCGTTTTTATAAATATCTCCCGGAGATTAAGGAATGAGTCAAGCATTAATCTATAAGCAGGGTATTCTAGATCTCAGCAAAAAACCACTTGAAACAGGTGCTATGAAATGAAAGCCTGATGTGCTAAAAGGTCAGGAAGAGAGTCAGGGTGGATAACAATAATTTCAGAATGTTGGTAGATTGCAAAATACTATAAGGTCTTATAGATCTTTGTAAGGATTAAAAAAAAAAAAAAAAAACTCTGAGGGGAAAGGAGGGATATTATGTCATTTAAAGCAAAGGATTAACATGTGTTGTGCATAGACTGTAGAAAGGCAGTGGTGGAAAGTAATTCATATATCAGAGATGATGATAACTTGGTACGGGATAATAAATAAACAGAGATAGCAAAAATGGCTGGATTTTTAGATTTCAGAAATTTAGATTCATTGATTTTAGTTCTATCACTAGATATGCAACTTAGGTTTTAGAAGTTTAGATTTAGGTAGGTCACACACAAGATTGGCTCATTTAAGAGATATAAAATATGCAGTTGGAAATGTATCTGAATTTTAAGAGAGTGATTCAAACTGGAGAGACATACTTAGGAGGTATCAGTGTGAGGTTCTTCTCTGTAGCTCAGAGAGTAAATAATTTGCTTGCAATGCAGGAGACCTGGGTTCAATCCTTGGGTCAGGAAGATCCCCTGGAGAAGGGAATGGTAACCCATTCCAGTATTCTTGCCTGGAGAATCCCATGGACAGAGGAACATGGTGGGCTACAGTCCACGGGCTGGCAAAGAGTCAGACACGACTGAGTGACTAAGCACACACACAGTGAGAGGTTGTGTTTATAGCTATGAGTTTGAATGCACCCATGAGGAAAGCTGGAGTAGATCAAGATGATAAGAAGGCCAAGGCTGATTCTAGGAGTACTCCATGGTTTAGAGATTGAGAGATAAGGAGGAATTCACAAGGGAGAATGAAAAGCACCAGATAGCCAGTAGCATAAATGAGTAAAGTGGTGCTGTAGAAGGAAGACAACAGGGTTTCAAACTAGAGGGAGTGATTATTTCTGTCAAAGATTACTAATAGTGAATAAACAAGAAGACTAAAATTTTGTCATCAGAGGTTATTGCTGACACTAACAAAAACAATTTTGTTTAGTGGTGATGTCAAAGTCTAAGTCGGAGAAGTCAATGGGGCCCCACTCCAGTACTCTTGCCTGGAAAATCCCATGGACAGAGGAGCCTGGTGGGCTGCAGTCCATGGAGTCGCTAAGAGTTGAACACGACTGAGCGATTTCACTTTGACTTTTCACTTTCATGCATTGGAGAAGGAAATGGCAACCCACTCCAGTATTCTTGCTTGGAGAATCCCAGGACAGGAGAGCCTGGTGGGCTGCCATCTATGGGGTCACATAGAGTCAGACACGACTGAAGTGACTTATAGCAGCAGCAGCAGAAGCAGCAAAGCCTGAGTATATACCAGAGAGGATATACTGGGGAAACATGTATAATTTTGAAAAGAGAAAATTTGTTCAAAAGATAGTAGAAATATAGGATCATTGTTGGAGAAGGTGTAAGGTCAAGATGGAAAAAACTGCAGCTAGTGAGAAAAATCAAAGTATTTTAAAAGGCATGAAAGAGAGGGAAGAATTTGGGGGGCAATGTCTTCAAACAGCAAAGTAGATGGAGTTACTACTGGGAATATCATTAAACACAAAATCTTCAGGTAACCCAGGAAACCTTTCCATAAAAGTAGGAGAGAAAGAAAGCAGTTTTATTATTAAATAAGCTTTAAATCACCTGATGTGAAGCCCCAACTCATTGGAAAAGACTGATGCTGGGAAAGATTGAGTGTGGAAAGAAACAGGAGCAACAGGATGAGATGGTTGGATGGCATCACCAATTCAATGGATATGAGTTTGAGCAAACTTTGGGAGACAGTAAAGGACAGGGAAGCCTGGCACACTGCAGTTCATAAGGTCACAAAGAGTTGGACACAACTTAGCAAGTGAACAACAACGAGCTTTAAACTTAGTAAGTTCAAATATTTAGAGAAAGATCATTCTTTTAGAGAAAGTTCATCCTTTTTTGTAGCCAGAAGATACAATCCTTTGACATAAATGTTCTCAAGGTAAATAATAACTATTCTCTAAGTAAGAGGATTCCATAGTACCATTTATCACAACATAGTTCATCCTAGTTTACCTGTTAATTCAGGTGATCATGAGTATTTGCTAATTAGCTTTTTCCAAAGGGAAAATAAACTTTACATATGTGACAGGGGTTTCCCTGGTTGCTCAGTGATACAGAATCTGCCTGTAATACAGGAGACCACCTGGCAAGTAGGAGCCATGAGTTCAATCCCTGGGTCGAGAAAATTCCCTGGAGAAGGAAGTGGCAACCGACTCCAGTATTCTTGCCTGAGAAATCCCATGGACAAAGAAGGCAGGTGGGCTACAGTCCATGGGGTTGCAAGAGTCAGACAGGACTTAGCGACTAAACCACTCCCACCATCTTTGTGACAGGAGATACTATGGCAACTGAGAGGGAGGTTCCAACTGAAGTTAGGCTCCTATCCTTCAATAGAAACTGGAATGCTTTCTTGATAATTGCATTTCAAAGAGATGACTCTCAGGTATTTGAGAAAGATATTACTTGGTCTTAAAACTGGCAAGAGACTTATTTAGCTTCTAAAAAGACTTACATATTAATATATTTTAAAGAAAAAAAATATTACGTGTTCTAGAATAATGTTCTAGGAAAAGGACAGGGGCTCTTCCTGTATTTCCAACAGAGAGAATCAAGTCTCTTGTTTTTAATCTGTACTTGCCCTTACAGTATACATAAAGGAATACAGATCTCTTCTTGGAACATAATATTTTTTACAGAAATAGAAAGTAATATGGATACAATACGAGGTCCACAATTCTTTATCCAAGACCTTTATAGCCAGATATGCTATAAAATATAAATTTATTTGGATTACAGACATGTAATGCTGTGATTATGGTTTCAGTGTGTCTGCTCTCTGATGCCCTCTCGCAACACCTACCATCTTACTTGGGTTTCTCTTACAATGGACGTGGGGTATCTCTTCACAGCTGCTCCAGCAAAGCTCAGCCACTGCTCTTTAACTTGGATGAGGGGTATCTCCTCACCACCGCCCCTCCTGACCTTTAATGTGGAGTAGCTCCTCTTGGCCCTTCTGTGCCCTCCCAGCCTAAGCCATGATGCGTAGGGCCACCCAAGACAGGCGGGTCATGGTGGAGAGATCTGACAGAACGTGGTCCACTGGAAAAGGGAATGGCAAACCACTTCAGTATTCTTGCCTTGAGAACCCCATGAACAGTATAAAAAGGCAGAACGATCGGATATTGAACAAAGAACTCTCCAGGTTGGTAGGTGCCCAATATGCTACTGGAGATCAGTGGAGAAATAACTCCAGAAAGAATGAAGGGATGGAGCCAAAGCAAAAACAATACCCAGCTGTGGATGTGAGTGGTGATAGAAGCAAGGTCCGATGCTGTAAAGAGCAATATGGCATAGGAATCTGGAATGTCAGGTCCATGAATCAAGGCAAACAAACAGGAGATGACAAGAGTTAATGTCGACATCCTAGGAATGAGAGAACTAAAATGGACTGGAATGGGTGAATTTAACTCAGATGACCATTATATCTACTACTGTGGGCAAGAATCCCTTAGAAGATATGGAGTAGTCATCATGGTAAACAAAAGAGTCTGAAATGCACTACTTGGATGCAATCTCAAAAACGACAGAATGATCTCTGTTCGTTTCCAAGGCAAACCATTCAATAACACAGTAATCCAAGTCTATGCCCCAACCAGGAATGCTGAAGAAGCTGAAGTTGAACGGTTCTATGAAGACCTACAAGACCTTTTAGAACTAACACCCAAAAAAGTTGTCCTTTTCATTATAGGGGACTGGAATGCAAAAGTAAGAGGTCAAGAAACACCTGGAGTAAAAGGCAAATTTGGCCTTGGAATATGGAATGAAGCAGGGAAAAGGCTAATAGAGTTTGGCCAAGAGAACGCACTGGTCATAGCAAACACCCTCTTCCAACAGCACAAGAGAAGACTCTACACATGGACATCACCAGATGGTCAACATCGAAATCAGATTGATTATATTCTTTGCAGCCAAAGATGGAGAAGCTCTATAGAGTCAGCAAAAACAAGACTGGGAGCTGACTGTGGCTCAGATCATGAACTTATTGCCAAATTCAGACTTAAATTGAAGAAAGTAGGGACAACCACTAGACCATTCACATATGGCCTAAATCAAATCCCTTATGATTATCCAGTGGAAGTGAGAAATAGATTGAAGGGACCAGATCTGATAAATAAAGTGCCTGATGAACTACGGACAGAGGTTCATGATATTGTACAGGAGACAGGGATCAAGATCATCCCCATGAAAAAGAAATGCAAAAAAGCAAAATGGCTTTCTGGGGAGGCCTTACAAATAGCTGTGAAAAGAAGAGAAGCGAAAAGCAAAGGAGAAAAGGAAAGATATAAGCATCTGAATGCAGAGTTCCAAAGAATAGCAAGGAGAGATAAGAAAACCTTCCTCAG
>NW_011494721.1:1909846-1913330 GCF_000754665.1 Bison bison bison
GCACAATAAAAGACAGAAATGGTATGGACCTAACAGAAGCAGAAGATATTAAGAAGAGGTGGCAAGAATACACAGAAGAACTGTACAAAATAGATCTTCATAACCCAGATAATCATGATGGTGTGATCACTCACCTAGAGCCAGACATTCTGGAATGTGAAGGTAAATGGGCCTTAGAAAGCATCACTACAGACAAAGCTAGTGGAGCTGATGGTATGCCATTTGAGCTATTTCAAATCCTGAAAGATGGTGCTGTCAAAGTGCTGCACTCAATATGCCAGCAAATTTGGAAAACTCAGCAGTGGCCACAGGACTGGAAAAGGTCTGTTTTCTTTCCAATCCCAAAGAAAGGTAATGCCAAAGAATGCTCAAACTACAGCATCATTGCACTCATCTCACACACTAGTAAAGTAATGCTCAAAATTCTCCAAGCCAGGCTTCAGCAATACGTGAACAGTGAACTTCCAGATGTTCAAGCTGGTTTTAGAAAAGGCAGAGGAACCAGAGATCAAATTGCCAACATCCACTGCATCATGGAAAAAGCAAGAGAGTTCCAGAAAAACATCTATTTCTGCTTTATTGACTATGCCAAAGCCTTTGACTGTGTGGATCACAATAAACTGTGGAAAATTCTGAAAGAGATGGGAATACCAGACCACCTGACCTGCCTCTTGAGAAACCTATATGTAGGTCAGGAAGCAACAGGTAGAACTGGACATGGAAAACAGACTGGTTCCAAATAGGAAAAGGAGTATGTCAAGGCTGTATCAGAGAAGGCAATGGCACCTTACTTCAGTACTGTTGCCTGGAAAATCCCATGGATGGAGAAGCCTGGTAGCCTTCAGTCCATAAGGCTGCTAAGATTCGGACACGACTGAGCAACTTCACTTTGACTTTTCACGTTCATGCATTGGAGAAGGAAATGGCAACCCACTCAAGTATTCTTGCCTGGAGAATCCCAGGTACTGGGGAGCCTGGTGGGTTGCCATCTATGGGGTCGCACAGAGTCAGACATGACTGAAGTGACTTAGCAGCAGCAGCAGCAAGGCTGTACATTGTCACTCTTCTTATTTAACTTCTATGCAGAGTACATCATGAGAAATGCTGGGCTGGAAGAAGCACAAGCTGGAATCAAGATTGCTGGGAGAAATATCAATGACCTCAGATATGCAGGTGACTCCACCCTTAATGGCAGAAAGTGAAGAGGAACTAAAACGCCTCTTGATAAAAGTGAAAGTGGAGAGTGAAAAAGTTAGCTTAAAGCTCAACATTCAGAAAACGAAGATCATGGCATCTGGTCCCATCACTTCATGTAAAGTAGATGGGGATACAATGGAAACAGTGTCAGACTTTATTTTTTTGGGCTCCAAAATCACTGCAGATGGTGACTGCAGCCATGAAATTACAAGATGCTTACTCCTTGGAAGGAAAGTTATGACCAACCTAGATAGCATGTTCAAAAGCAGAGACATTACGTTGCCAACAAAGGTCCGTCTAGTCAAGGCTATGGTTTTTCCTGTGGTCATGTATGGATGTGAGAGTTGGACTGTGAAGAAGGCTGAGCACTGAAGAATTGATGCTTCTGAACTGTGATGTTGGAGAAGACTCTTGAGAGTCCCTTGGATTGCAGGAGATCCAACCAGTCCATTCGAAAGGAGATAGGTCCTGGGTGTTTTTTGGAAGGACTGATATTAAGCTGAAGCTCCAATTCTTTGGCCACCTCATGCGAAGAGTTGACTCATTGGAAAAGACTCTGATGCTGGGAGGGATTAGGGGCAGGAGGAGAAGGGGATGACAGAGGATGAGATGGCTGGATGGCATCACTGACTCGATGGATGTGAGTCTGAGTGATCTCCGGGAGTTGGTGATGGACAGAGAGGCCTCGTGTGCTGCAATTTATGGGGTCGTAAAGAGTCAGACACGACTTATTGACTGAACTGAACCGAACTGAATGCTGTGATGTATACTTCATGTATTAGGAAAAAACCCAGTGAAGTTAAATAACACTCTGTATTCAAAACATTAATAGATCCATAGGGAAATATGTGAATATTCACACTAATTAGAATGGAAAGACTATAAATAGTTAAACATTAATTTTGGTCATGTTTTGCTACCAGATGAATAATAGGTCAGATCAGGTCAAGTTGAAACCAGATAAGAAATAAATGCTTTTAGTTTCCACAGCCTTTTGAATTTGGCTTGTGGATAGAAGATTTAGGATGTATCATGAGAGTGGGATAGTAAATAAAACGGAAATATAGTATGACTCATGAAAAGCTTTAAGAAGGTCATAATATGCCCTTTATATTAAAAAAGACTGTAGTAAGCATGACTACTATTTCTCTCTAACCACATTCATCTGTGTATTAACATCTCAAAGAAAGCAGAAATTTAGACTGACACAGGCCTGTTTATTTCTAGGCAAATTGTGAATGAGGGCAAAGGAATTCAGTTGTACTGTGAAAGAATGATTATAATGATATGATTTGGACTTCAAATTAGGTAAGGAGGGAAATGAGTTTTCAGTGAAGGTATATCATGAGGAATACCTGCCATGAGGCAGGTATTCCATGAGGAAGGTGAAATCCTTATAGGGTCCAATAGACATAAGATGAGGGTCAGTAGAGGCAGTGAGATGCAAAAATAAAAGATGGCATACAGAATGGGGTTCAAAATTAAGGTTGTGAGGAAGCTGTTGGTTTATAACGACAAGATCAGTAGAATGTCCATAAGATTTAGTGACCCAGTCAAAATGCAGGACAAGTTCACTGGAGGAGAGAAGGTAAAGGTTATTGGAAACAATCTGCATGGAAATTTAAATTGCAATAATTATAACAGAAGTAGGGCAAGAGAGAGGAACAGTAAGTCATAAGTCAAAATAGGAAATAAGAAGAATGTCTGTCTGCACACAAAGGTAACTTTCTATTGTCCACATTTAAATTAAATAATTTTTTGTTTCTTTTTGTCTATCTTAAATTTCTATTTTGGAAAACCAAGATATTTTTATAGTATTTCATTGGCATATTAGTCATTTTTTTTTTTTTACTGATAATGAATTCTTTTTTACGGTAAGTTATTTATTTATATTACTAAACCATGACAAAATGTTTAAAACTATTAACAGTCACATATCAAAATTAAGGAATTTAAAAATGAAACCTTTTATTATAAAATACATTCAAAACTAATTTTTATAATTTTAAGGGGGTAGAAATTACACAATGTACATAATTTATTAGTTCAGCATTTTCCAAACTTTTTAAACAATGGATATCTATGAAGATGACACCACCCTTATGGCAGAAAGTGTAGAGGAACTTTTAGTTCCTCTTGATGAAAGTGAAAGAAGAGAGTAAAAATGTTGGCTTAAAACTCAACATTCAGAAAACAAAGATCATGGCATCTGGTCCCATCACTTCATGGGAAATAGATGGGGAAACAGTGGAAACAGTGTCAGACTTTATTTAGGGGGCCTCCAAAA
>NW_011494721.1:1913577-1918470 GCF_000754665.1 Bison bison bison
TGGGGGCAGGAGGAGAAGGGGATGACAGAGGATGAGATGGCTGGATGGCATCACTGACTTGGTGGACGTGAGTTTGAGTGAACTCTGGGAGATGGTGATGGACAGGGAGGCCAGGCATGCTGTGATTCATGGGGTCGCAAAGAGTAGGACACAACTGAGCGACCTAACGGAACTGAACTGATCAAATATAGGTTCCTTTCAAACTTTCAATCCAAGAAATATGGAGACTGATCAAGAAAGATTAATGAGCAAGGTTAATTAAATTGAATTCTAGAAACCTGCATGAAATGACAAGTTAGGTGACAGATTTTCTATTATGTATATTTGGTATAGAAAGAAATGCTCATTGTTCCTTTGTTTACTTCTTTTCTGAATGAGCTTGAAGGTAAGTCATCAAGTCAGATAATGGATTGCTAGATCTGTGATTCTTTTGTCAAATAGTTAAGGAGTTATTTACTTCTCTTAGTTATGGCAGGGGTCCTCTGCATGCACTATTTCAAGCACTGTGTTGCTTAAATTTGTGGAATTAAGAAGTTATATTTTCAATGCAAATCTCATCAAACGTGCAGCTTTGCATAAATAATGGAGCCAACCAATTGCATGCCTCTTTAATAACACATTCTTAAATTTGGTTTCAAAGACAGTGTTTGTTTATTTTTTTTTTATTTTTTTTTTTTATTTGGCAGCGGGGCCTGCAGGCAACATGGCTCCTGGCCTCGTTCCCAGGCTTCCAAGTTTTAGACACTTCCTCTCTCCGTCCTTCCAGACCTGAACCCTGCGCGCCCCGCAGCAGCCCCGGGGCTCGCGAAAGCTGAGCCAAAGCAGCCAAGCGGTGGGGGCCGCGCCAAAAGGCATTGCCATTGCAGCTCTTGTTTATTGATCATTATGCATTATCCACATCCTGGAAAACATTTGGCTTTAACTGAGAAGTCTGTATCTTCTCAATTAATTCTGAATAATTTGGGAGATTATGTCATTTGTTTATTTTACTAACATCTTCCGATCTGTATCTGACAGTGACATACAATTAGTTATACCTAGTTTTGAGCATGGTACCATTGTTCATAAATTAATAAAACAAGCCTGTTTTTCAAGAGCAGTATATATAATATTTTTAGTATAGAATTTACTTAGAATTCTATAATATTTATATCTTGTGTGTTAGTCACATATCTTTATATATTATCTTTTAATATTATATGGCTTGCTAGCAAAAACTTTTATGGTGAATTTCTTTTTTTACATAAAGTAAACAATATAAAAATGTACTACTGGGTATAGACTCAACATAAAATAATTTCTGTATAATTTTCAAAAGCTGCATTTCTTTAGACAAATTAACTTTCCTCTAATATATTCTATTGCTGTCACCATTATGTTTAAGGTTTGGAATCAAATTTTAAAAATGTTTTGAATAGAGTTTCGATAAAAAGCAGTTTTAAAATGAACAGAAGAGTATTTAAGCATAATTTTATGGAAATAGCAAGGAATGACATTGTACTTTTGAAAGTAACACACCAAGCTCCAGGTTATTTGCCTTGGAATTAAGTAGGCAAGAAAGGCTAACAACCCCAAAGGAATGCACAGCTGACCCACTTACATAGTCAGCAGACTCATACAGAGTAAGAAAGGTGATTGAATTCTGGGGCAAGTGAGTATTTCTTAATTTCTAAAATTAAACATGCATTTAATTCAATGTAGCAAAAATATATGTTATATAATTCATATGATTTGAAGCTAAGTATCTCCAGATAATTCTTACTATACTGGGACAAATAAAAATTACTTTGTTGAAGTATATTAAAATAAAAATTTAAAAGAACTAGCATCTTTTTCATGATTTGAAATAAGAATACCTAATAATAAATATAAAATGTTGGATCAAAAGTTTATGTTATAAATGTAATAAAACAGAACTTTGAAGAGCTGTATTTTTTTTTTATCTTGTATGTCTTTTTAATTCTTTTGTTAACAACTTGCAAAGGTAAAAAGAAAGAAATAAATTTGTTTTTATTTGAAGTATTATCTTGAGAGAACTTTGCTCAATATTAAATTGCATAGTGAAGAGACTCATTTTTCATTTATTTTTATTCAGCTAAAGAATCAGTTAATATGCAATAGTGTAACAATATATAACACATATATTGTTATATTATTACAATATATTATAACAGTGTCAAATATTGTTCTAATTATCCCATAAAGAATTAAAGAGTGTCAAATCTGTTGCTGTTCAGTCACCATGTTCGGTCTGACACTTTGCCATCCCATGGACTGCAGCATGCCAGGCTATCCTGTCCACTGTCTCCTGGAGTTTGCTTAAACTCATGTCCATTGAGTCGATGGTGCCATCTAACCATCCCATCCTCTCGTCACCCCCTTCTCCTCCCGCCCTCTATCTTTTCCAGCATCAGGGTCTTTTCCAATGAGTCAGCTCTTCACATCAGGTGGCCAAAGTATTGGAGCTTCAGTATCAGTCCTTGCAATGAATATTCACAGTTGATTTCCTTTAGGATTGACTGTTTTGAAGTCCTTGCTGTCCACGGGACTCTCAAGAGTCTTCTCCAGCATCACAGTTCAAAAGCATCAATTCTTCAGCACTCGGCTCTCTTTATGGTCCAACTCTCACATCCATACAAGGCTACTAGAGAAACCATAGCTTTGACTATATGGACTTTTGTCAGCAAAGTGATGTCTCTCTTTAATAATATGCTGTCCAGCTTTGTCATAGTTTTCCTTCAAAGGAGCCAGCATCTTTTAATTTCATTACTGTAGTCACTGTCTGCAGTGATTTTGGAGCCCAGGAAAATAAAATGTGTTACTGTTTCCACTTTTACCCCATTACTTCATGGCAAATTGATGGGGGAAAGGTGTTTCAAGTTATTTTAATCTAAATCAGTAAAAATTTTCTAAGTTATTTTAATCAACATTAATTTGTTTTGAATTTGTTCCATAAAACAAAAGCAAAAAAAAAAAAAGACAATCATTATTATAAAATAAAATTGCATGCTATAAGTTGAAACCATTCATAAATTTCTGTAGAAATCAAAATACACTTATATTTATAGAACTTTCCTGCTGCTGCTGCTGCTGCTGCTAAGTCACTTCAGTCATGTCCAACTCTGTGCAACCCCACAGATGGCAGCCCACCAGGCTCCCCCGTCCCTGGGATTCTCCAGGCAAGAACACTGGAGTGGGTTGCCATTTCCTTCTCCAATGCATGAAAGCGAAAAGTGAAAGTGAAGACCTTTCCTACCTGCTTCCAATTTACTAACTTCTTACTGTAGTGTAGTGTGTACCCAAAATAATGTAAGAATAAATACTGTGAAAAATGATCTTTTTCTTTATAAACCTGAAAACTAGTATCTTTCCACATTTTGTTTGCTAATCCATTAGGTTTATTCTCCATGGGTGAAATATTATCATAAAAATTCTGGCTTGCTCCTGCTTACTTTTTTTTTTTTTTTTAATAAACTTCTATAGTCTGAGACTTCTAGAGCCAAAATTGTAAGGAAATTTAGAATAATTTAAATGCATTAAACCCAGCTGATTATGAGCTTCCTTGATAGCTCAATTGGTAAAGAATTCACCTGCAATGCAGGAGACCCCAGTTCAATTCCTGGGTTGGGAAGATTCCCTGGAGAAGGGAAAGGCTACCCACTCCAGTATTCTGGCCTGGAGAATTCCATGGACTGCATAGTCCAAGGGGTCACAAAAAGTTGGACATGACTGAGTGACTTTCACTTTCATTAATCTCCATTTAGATATATCAGATGATATATCTTCAAGTTTCAGATATTTTATATCAATAAATTTTAAGAAGTATTTTTACATATCTTTTGAAGGGGACATCTTTACAAATTGGAAATAAAGATTAGTCAAAAATGTCTTACTACTATAAAACTTTTTGTTCAGCTTCATTTACATCCATAACTTCATCATAAGATTTTAAGAAGCTTTGTTTATATTTTTAATTTTAGATACTTTCATATGAATAACACTTTATGTTCTAAATATATTATTAAGAACAATGGAAGAAACAGCAAGAAATAAAATTTCAACTAATGACTTACATATCCTGAGGACTTCACACTTGAGTCTTTTTTACACAATAGCATCTTTATTGACAAGATGGAGGTCTAAAGTGGCCAACTTTAACTCAGAAAGCTTGTAAATGTTTGAATCAAACAAACTGTTGAATTCAGTTTTTTACTGCTCTTTAAAAAGTCACAGTTTTAATTTAACAATGGATATTTTGGGTGTAGTGATCCCTACACCCAAAACATCCATGTTAAAGAGTAGCATTTGTTTGATAAATGTAGAAAATGTTAAGCTACATACTTTTCAAGTACAGATATTTAATTTGCAAATTGTTTTCTGAATGATAATTAGGAATATTTGCAACTATCAAATAAAATAAAAGTTTGTAGAAAATATGAGAAGTCTTTTGTTACATATTGAAAGAATATATATATATATATATATATATTGATACATATTCAAATAAAGTATACCTGCTGGAAGATAAAAGATTCTCTTAAGTTATACATGAGAATTTTCAAATTTATATGTATTATGTTATTAAAATTTGCAAAAGCCTTTGACTGTGTGGATCACAACAAAATGTGGAAAATTCTGAAAGAGATGGGAATACCAGACCACCTGACCTGCCTCTTGAGAAACCTATATGCAGGTCAGGAAGCAACAGTTAGAACTGGACATGGAACAACAGACTGGTTCCAAATAGGAAAAGGAGTATGTCAAAGCTGTATATTGTCACCCTGCTTATTTAATTTATATGCAGGGTACATCATGAGAAACGCTGGACTGGAAGAAACACAAGCTGGAATCAAGATTGCTGGGAGAAATATCAATAACCTCAGATATGCAGAT
>NW_011494721.1:1918570-1921499 GCF_000754665.1 Bison bison bison
AAGTTGGCTTAAAGGCAACATTCAGAAAACGAAGATCATGGCATCCGGTCCCACCACTTCATGGGAAATAGATGGGGAAACAGTGGAAACAGTGTCAGACTTTATTTTTCTGGGGTCCAAAATCACTGCAGATGGGTGACTGCAGCCATGAAATTAAAAGACGCTTACTCCTTGGAAGGAAAGTTATGACCAACCTAGATAGCACATTCAAAAACAGAGACATTACTTTGCTAACAAAGGTTCGTCTAGTCAAGGCTATGGTTTTTCCTGTGGTCATGTATGGATGTGAGAGTTGGACTGTGAAGAAGGCTGAGTGCCAAAGAATTGATGCTTTTGAACTGTGTTGTTGGAGAAGACTCTTGAGAGTCCCTTGGACTGCAAGGAGATCCAATCGGTCCATTCTGAAGGAGATCAGCCCTGGGATTTCTTTGGAAGGAATGATGCTGAAGCTGAAACTCCAGTACTTTGGCCACCTCATGCGAAGAGTTGACTCATTGGAAAAGACTCTGATGCTGGGAGGGATTGGAGGCAGGAGGAGAAGGGGACGACAGAGGATGAGATGGCTGGATGGCATCACTGACTTGATGGACGTGAGTCTGAGTGAACTCCGGGAGTTGGTGATGGACAGGGAGGCCTGGTGTGCTGCGATTCATGGGGTCGCAAAGAGTCGGACAGGACTGAGTGACTGATCTGATATTAAAATTAATAAAAGGATTCTTAAAATATAACAAAAACAAATCCTATGAAATATTGTTTCTACTTAGCTATCATTTAAAAAATAAACAAGTATTTTGTAAGAAGTTTTTAAATTAGTGATAGCATCAGTTTGTCTATATTCTTATGACTTGTTTAGGCTGTAAGTAATATATTTTACCAGCATATGGAAGAAATCAAGGTAATGATTATTTCCTGCCTTTGCTGATGGGAATATATTGTTCTGTGTATACTGCCCTGCAGCCATTTACCATGTTATATGGAATATACCACAATATAAAATTATTAAACTTAGCACCCAACTATCCATTGAATGTTTTAACATGGTGAAATTCAAAATATATTTAGTGTTTTTAAAGTAAATTTAAATCTTTGTAAATAAAAAGAGTTCAAAGCAGTGCTTACTAAGCTATTATTTCAAGCAAGCTTTACAAAATTATAATAGAGTAGTCATTTGGAAATTCAGCATGGAACTTACTTCCTATTGAGGAGTCTAATTACCAGACACTTTTTGCTCACATTGTCAGAAGGTTATGATTAGAACACATTAAAAAACCAGCAGATTCAGATCTAAGTGAACAACAAGGTACATAAGGTAAGGAAAGGTCTCCCATGAAAGCACAAGGCCACAGCCATTAAGTATCTTCTGTGAGAGTAAAATCATTTAGAAATCAATGCAAAATCTTTTAGAGTCCATGTTCAGTAAAATACAAATAAAACTGCCCGGAAGAATGAGAGCTTCTGAATTTTGGATGAACTAGAAATTACATGGAGAGTCATAGGGAGGAAAAAGACTTGAGTATGTAGATTCATAACAAATATAGCTGTTTTAATGCTTTATAGTTGTTACTGAGCATTGCTGCAAACACTATTATATTACTTCTAATATTATCATTTCAATTTTATGTTATAAAAATAGTAATGGATATACCTACTAAACTGGCAGAAACTATACAATTACTTTATTTGCATATTGAAAACAGAATATTTTAATTTTATAGATAGTATAGATAGGATTAATCTATAGAAATGAATAGATAAATAGAAAAGTTAGAGTCCAGAAATAGACATAAACATATGAAAAAATGTTTTTGACAAAACATTTGTGAAGGAGCTCAGTGGAAAAAGGGTAGTGTTTTCAACAATCAGTGCTGGAATAGCTGGACATCCACACAAATAAAATTTAGTAACACATCCTGCACTACACACAGATATTAATTTTAAGTGGATCATAGATACAAATGTAAAACCTAAAGGTATAAACTTTCAGAAGAAAACACGAAGACAACTATTTGGCCTTGTCTTGACCAAATAACTCTTAGCTATATTACCAAAAACATGATCTGTACAAGAAAATTTGATAATTTGACTTCATTAAAATTAAAAATACTGCTCTTCAAATTAAAGATTGGGGAATTACTATTTAGAATAATTATCTACCTTATCAGGTAAATTATTCATCTTATCAGAACTTATATTTAAAATATACAGAACATCCAAAACTCAGTAAGAAGAGCTACAATGAAAGTGGTCAAAATATTTGAACTGTTAATTTATGAAAGAGCATTTGCATATGACAAATTCATAAAATGTGTTCAATATTATTAGCCATTAAGAAAATGTAAAATTAAAGTCACAATGATTAACAGTAAATATCTCCTAGGTTACTATCTTTTAAAAGACTGACTATTGTAAGTGTTGGCAAGGTTGTGGAGCAACAGCAATTCTCATATATTGGAGTGGAAATGTAAACTTATACTGCTGCTGTTGTTTAGTCGCTAAGTCATGTCTGACTCTGTGACCCCAGGGACTGCAGCACACCAGGCTTCTTTGTCTTCCACTATATCTCAAAGCTTGCTAAATTCAAGTTCACTAAGTTAGTGATACATAGAAGAACTATACAAAAAAAGATCTTCACAACCCAGATAATCATGATGGTGTGATCACCAACCCACAGCCAGACATCATGGAATGTGAAGTCAAGTGGACCTTAGGAAGCATCACTACAAACAAAGCCAGTGGAGGTGATGGAATTCCAGATGAGCTATTTCAAATCCTAAAAGATGATGCTGTGAAAGTGCTGCACTCAATATGCCAGCAAATTTGGAAAACTCAGCAGTGGCCACAGGACTGGAAAATGTCTGTTTTCATTCCAATCCCAAAGAAAAGGCAATACCAAAGAATGCTCAAATTACCACACAATTGCACCTATCTC
>NW_011494721.1:1921599-1937397 GCF_000754665.1 Bison bison bison
CCAGGCTTCAACAGTATGTGAACCATGAACTTCCAGATGTTCAAGCTAGATTTAGAAAAGACAGAGGAACCAGAGTTCAAATTGCCAACATTCATTGGATCACCAAAAGAGCAAGAGAGTTCCAGAAAAACATCTTCTTCTGCTTTATTGACTATGACAAAGCCTTTGCCTGTGTGGACCACAACAAACTCTGGAAAATTCTTCAAGAAATGGGAACACAAGACCACCTGATCTGCCTCTTGAGAAAGCTATATGCAGGTCAGGAAGAAACATTTAGAACTGGGCATGGAACAACAGACTGTTTCCAAATTGGGAAAAGAGGAGTACGTCAAGGCTGTATATTGTCACCCTGCTTATTTAACTTATATGCAGAGTATATCATGAGAAATCCTTGGCTGGTTGAAACACAAGCTGGAATCAAGACTTCTGGGAGAAATATCAGTAACCTCAGATATGCAGATGACACCTCCCTTATGGCAGAAAGTGAAGAGAAACTAAAGTGCCTCTTTATGAAGTGAAAGAGAAGAGTGAAAAATTTGGCTTAAAACTCGACATTCAGAAAACTAAGATCATGGCATCTGGTCCCATCATTTGGTGGCAAATAGATGGGAAAATAGTGGAAACAGTGGCAAACTTTATTTTTTTGGGCCTCCAATCACTGCATACGGTGACTGCAGCCATGAAATTAAAAGATGCTTGCTCCTTGGAAGAAAAATTATGACCAATCTAGACAGTGTACTAAAAAGCAGAGACATTATTTTGCCAACAAAAGTTCGTTTAGTCAAAGCTATATTTTTTCCAGTAGTCATGTATGGATGTGAGAGTTGGACTATAGAGAAAGCTGAGCACCAAAGAATTGTTGTTTTTGAACTGTGGTTTTGGAGAAGACTCTTGAGAGTCCCTTGGACTGCAAGGAGATCCAACCAGTCCATCCTAAAGGAAATCAGTCCTGAATATTCATTGACAGGACTGATGCTGAAGCTCAAATACTTTGGCCACCTGATGCAAAGAGCTGATTCATTTGAAAAGACCCTGATGCTGGGAAAGATTGAAGGCAGAAGGAGAAGGGGATGACAGAGGATGAGATGGCTGGATGGCATCATCAACTCAACGGACATGAGTTTGAGTAAACTCCGGGAGTTGGTGATGGACAAGGAAATCTGGTGTGCTGCAGTCCATGGGGTCACAAAGAGTCAAACATGACTGAGTAACTGAACTGAACTGAACTGAACTGAGTTGGTGATGCTATCTAACCATCTCATCCTCTGCCACCCCCTTCTCCTTTTGCCTTCAATCTTCCCTGGTAGCTTAACAGTAAAGAATCTGACTGCAATGTTAAGAGATGTGGCAGGAGCTTTGGGTTCCATCCCTGGGTCAGGAAGATACCTGAAGAAGGAAATGGCAACTTACTCCTCTATCCTTGCCTGGAAAATCCTATGGACAGAGGATCCTGGCAGGCTACAGTCAATGGGGTTGCAAGAGTTGGATATGACTAAACAACAAACAAAATGATATTATCACTTTGGAAAAATTTGGCAGTTTCTTAAATTTTAAACATGTACCCAATCGTGTAATGTTTATGACATCACACATTTGTCTTGGAGAACTACAAGACAAATTGAAGCATATGTCCTACAAAGAATGGTACATAATTGTTCACTGCACTATTATTTGCAAGAGACTTAAACTAAAATGACAACCAAAATGTTCATCTCCATGTGACTGGGTAATCGACTTTTGGTATGTGTGTTTGCACATATACTGGATAAAGAAACAGCAACCCATTCTAGTATTCTTGCCTGGGAAATTACAAGTACAGAGGAGCCTGGTGGGCTACAGTCAGTGGGATCACAAAAAAAGAACAAAACTTAGTAACTAAACAACAACAACAAAATATACAAAATACAGCAAAATATGAATGATTGATATATGAAACAACATGGATAAATCTCAAAGTGATTATACTGAGTGAAATAAACCATGCCAAATAAGGGGGGACATACTATGTGATTCCATGTATTAATGTATTAAACTCTTGAAAATGCACATTAACATACAGTGAGAGAAAGCAGATGGGTGGTTACCCAGGGCTGAGGGGTATGAAGGACAGCAGGAAAGGGTGAGAATGAAAACAAAGGGACATGAGGAAACTTGGGAGTGATGGATGTGTTTATTATCTTGATTGTATTGATGATTTCATGGTGTATATATATTTTAAAACATCAAATTTTGCAACTAAAGTATTTACAGAGGATTTTGTGTTAAATACAATCCAACAAAAAGCCATAACCCTTATTAGCTTTGTGAACATAATTTAAAATAAAAAAGATAATGAAAAATGTAACAACAATAACAAGAAAGAATAAAAGGGGAATATGCCACAGCTACTTTCATGCTGCTCCAAACAAGCATAATAAGCAAACCACTAAATGTCTTAGAATAAAAGAAGTTTCGCCAACCACAAAATTATTTCTACCTACCAGCACAAATTGGTATTTTGGCCTGAGGGACCAAACACTGTTGGTAAAGGTAGCAAATGGGAAAATCTGGAGTAATAAATCACTCCCAAGAATTCTTTAGGAATGGCTCTTAAATTACTTCACAAAAATATCTAAAAGAAAACACCCAGGAAGCCAGTGAAATGGCTTTTGCTGAACCCATCTTAGTTTTCATGCTTTATGTTCCATGGGTAAGAAACCTTGATTAAACAAACTAAACTGTGGTCACCAGATTTATTTTGGAGAATAAAAATTTTGAATAAATTCACATAGAATTAATTACAGTACTAATACATGTCTTTTTGCCTTTTCATATTGCAAAAAAATATATGTATATTATTAAGATTGTAAAGGAAATGTTCATATAGATGAATCACAAACTGGAATCAAGATTGCTGGGAGAAATATCAATAACCTCAGATATAGAGATGACAGCACAGTAATGGGAGGTTCGCTGGTAGCTCAGACGGTAAAGTGTCTGCCTACAATGTGGGAGACCCGGGTTCGATCCCTGGGTCAGGAAGATCCTCTGGAGAAGGAAATGGCAACCCACTCCAGTATTCTTGCCTGGAAAACCCCATGGATGGAGGAGCGTGATAGGCTACAGTCCATGGGGTCGCAGAGAGTCGGAAATGACTGAGTGACTTCACTTTCCACCCTAATAACAGAAAGTAAGAGGAACTATAGAGCATCTTGTTGAAAGTGAAAGAGGAGAGTGAAAAACCTGGCTTAAAACTCAATATTCAAAAAACAAAGATCATGATATCTGGTCCCATCACTTCATGACAAATAGATGGGCAAACAGTGGAAACAGTGAGAAACTTTATTTTCTTGGGCTCCAAAATCACTGTGGACAGTGACTGCAACCATGAAATTAAAAGAGGTTTGCTCCTTGAAAGAAAAGCTACGACAAACCTAGATAGCACATTAAAAAGCAGAGACATCACTTGGCCTACAAAAGTCCATATAGTCAAAGCTATGGTTTTTCTAGTAGTCATGTATGGATGTGAAAGTTGGACCATAAAGAAGGCTGATCGCTGAAGAATTGATGTTTTCAAACTGTGGTGCTGGAGAATCCTAAAGGAAATCAACTCTGAATACTCTTTGGAAGGACTGATGAGGTTCCAATACTTTAGTGACCTAATGTGAAGAGCTGACTCATTGGAAAAGACCCTGACACTGGAAAAGAGTGAGGGCAGGAGGAGAAGGTGGTGACAGAAGATGAGATGGTTAGATGGCATCATTGACTCTATGGACATGAGTCTGAGCAAGCTCTGGGAGATAGTGAAGGACAGGGAAGCCTGGTGTGCTGCAGTCCATGGAGTAGCAAACAGTCTGACACAACTGATCAACTGAACCATAACAGTAATATACATAGACCATTTTCTCTAAACATCAGTAGACATGCAAAAAATAATAATAATAGTTCAAAGGAAATGTACAGTACTAAGAAAGCAAAGCAACAAATTTCCTCATGAAACAAAAGGAAAATGTAAAGAAAAAGATGATATTAATTACAAGATTTGTGATACATTTTCCCAAGTGATCTTGGATCAGAAATGAACAGTTTCTGGTGAAAGATATAATGTACAATGCAAGAGAAAGTGACACACTGGCTAATATTTGACAAACAAGTCAGTGTTAAAAATTATTTTAGAATTTTGAAGAAAGAAAACTGAGAAAATATTAATATACTTGGGAAAAATAAATCAGACAAGTAATAATGACTCAATATTCATGAAACAGCAAATCTGAGTAAGAAGGGAATAGCCATAGAAGCAAAAATCAAAGCAATAAAACAGGATATTCCTATGCAGAATAAGCATGAAACTTAATGAAGAAGGGACCCAGCATTATCACTGATATTAAAATCTGAAACATTATTTTGTTAAACTTTTCACTCTCCAAAACTTAGGTAAACTAAAAGGATCTCAGTGGGTGGGAAGTTTTCCAATGAACAAAAAACAATTGCATTAAAAAAACCCAAAAGGTTAGAATTACAATAGATAAGACAATGCTTATTTGTATATAAGAACATGAAAGTGATTGAATTAATTTTCCAGGATGGCTGTCTGGTTCTTCTGTGATGAGACAGAGGGATTGTGTGTGTGTGTGTGTGTGTGTGTGTGTGTGTGGCAGGCTGGATTTCCATGTAAATTATATAAAATGATTTAAAGTGACCAATGCTCACTCTGTGAATCTTCTAGACTGGTATTTTCAGATGTCATATTATATGTACCATGTTGTTATTTAGGTGCTAAGTTGTGTCCAACTCTTTTGCGACCCTGTGGACTGTAGCCTGCTAGGCTCTTCTGCCCATGGGATTTTCCAGGCAAGAATAATGGAGTGGGTTGCCATTTCCTTCTCAAGGCAATCTTCCTGATCTTCCCAGGGATTGAACCCATGTATCCTGGATTGCAAGCAGATTCTTTTACCACTGAACCACCTAGGAAGTCCAAAAGGATACCATAAAATTATCAAACAATGTATGTAAAGTAGAAATTTTAATATTTTTCTCAAACATTGACATTTTAATTTATACTTAATGTTAATCCATATTAATATATTCCATTTATTTGGTGCCTATTCTACACATGACTAATTTGAATTCTTTTAAAATATCTCATTTAATAATAAAATTTTATAGTAAGTTATTACATACATTTTAGATAAGGAAACTGAGTAAAATGCTAGAGCATGTGCTGGCACCCTTCTAATTGGTCATCCTGCCATTAATCATTGCTTGTTGATGCCTTTTCTGCATTGAAGCCTGAGTGATGGTCTTGTTGCCTTCAACATAAAGTCTGACCTCTATTGGTATGCTATGCCCTTTAGAATCTGGCCTTCCTCATTCTCACTGCCTTCCTACATCTCTCTCCTACTGAAATTTCAACTTCAGATTTTGACAGACAGTGCAACTTTGATTACATTTGCACATAGTTCTGTCTGCCTCGAAAGCCTGTCTTCTCTCTTATCCCCAGGCTACTTTCTACTCAAAATTCAGGATTTGCAAGGATAATTTCCTCCAAGAAGTGTTCTTACTCTCTCCAATTTCAAATAAATGTTTTGTGTGTTCCTATTTCCATTTTGTTCATATATATCATTATACTTTTTGCAGCACTATTTATACTACTACTATACTTTTTACTAAATTCTCTATTTTCTCTTTTTTCCATTAATAAATCATAAGATCTTTAAGGCTATGTTCTACCTCCAATGTCTAGAACATTGCCTGATATAATAGATACTCAATATTTGTTGAATAAATAAGCAAAAGCATACAAAGAAATTTTAGATAAATTGATAATGCTAGAAAGAAAATTATAAAAGAAACTGGAAAATGCACAATTAAACTAATGTACAATTAAGCAAATGCACATCAGAAATATTTATAAAAATATTAAAAGTTAAAGAGAAAATACAAAAGTATTCACAAGTGAACAAATTAAAAATTGTATCATTAGAAACACATACAAATTGAAATTCTAAGATAATAAAAAACAGCAAATCACATGAAGACAATCACAGTTAGGGAACTAAAATGGTTAATAAACAATATATATATTCAATTTCATTAAGAATCAGAAGACATAATTTCTGTCAACTAGGCAAGTACTAAAACAATGATGCATAATAGCAATCAGTTCTTTCCATGAATTTATAGACAGGCTGTAAATAGGAATGGACTTGGTAAAAATAGTATGATTATACATGCAGAGCATAAAAAGTCAACAATTTCGAGTCAGTAGTTTTAATTTAGTAATGATTTGTTTTTAAAATGATAAGCATGCATATCAAGATACAGGGACAAACATGATCATCACAGGGTTATTTATAATAAGAAAATTAGAAACCACTTATATATTCAATAATAACAGAATTGCTGATAAATTATATATATATGTGATAAAGTACAATAGTACTACAATTATTATTGCACTATTATAATAATATATAATATGAAAATCATATATGATAATATGATATATGAAAATATAGATCTTCACAAATTCTCTTGTGAAGAGAATTCTCTTATAAAAATGATATACATGTAAATTAAAAATACATATGCAAAAAAGAATACTGAAAATTGTATATATAGAGTAGTAACAAGGATTATGAACCTTAGTTTTTAATTTTATTTTTTTTCTTCATTAAGAAAAATTGTATCTTTTTATTATCTTAGAATTTCAATTTGTATGTCTTTCTAATAATAAAATTTTTAATTTGTCCATTTGTGAAAATACTTTTGTATTTTCTCTTTAACTTTTAATATTTTTATAGATGTTTCTGACATGCATTTGCTTAGTTGTACATTAGTTTAATTGTGCATTTCTTCATATTTAATATTCAGAAAACAATATGGACATCTCTTAATTCATATAGGGTGAATACAATTATTAACAGCAGCAAAGTTAAAAAGCATGAATTATGAAACATCTTCATGTTTTAAATACTAATTTCATCGAATAAGTTCTATGCTTGCCACTCATGGAAATATTGCAAACATAAAATCAAACCACTGAAAGCCACTAGTATTCATGTTTTTAGCATCTTGTTGATTATATATGAATGGGGAGAAATTATAAGTTCATGGAAATCAATTAACCTTACAATTCTTTCCAATTGGGTTGAAAGGCTCACATCCATTTTGAAAAACAACAGTTACAGCT
The DNA here is from genome assembly GCF_000754665.1 of Bison bison bison. Taxonomy (NCBI): domain Eukaryota; kingdom Metazoa; phylum Chordata; class Mammalia; order Artiodactyla; family Bovidae; genus Bison; species Bison bison. Next base: position 1,928,771 of record NW_011494721.1, read on the forward strand.
GTATCATTTAAATATAAAAACATACATATGAAAAGCTCAGTGATCAAATGAACTATCCACTAAGGTTAGTTATTACCAGCAAGGAAGCACCAGGATATTACTGATAAATGCTGTCAATTAAGAGGGAAATATTATGCTAGGTTATGTGAGGTGATCTTACTGTTTTTGCTCCCACAGAAGAAAATTCTGAATGGAATACTGTATTATTCTGGCAACTGATTAGCATTTTGATGAGCTCAAAATTTGTTCACATGGAAATGAAATATTAAGGCAGACAGCAACTCAAACTGCCTATAGATGAAACTATTGCACAAAATGTTTTTCTATATTTTTAGATAATTGGTTGTCAAGGAATACACTCAAGATTGTTTCTACTTTCTCTGGTTACCATAGAGGTAAGCATTTAACAAGAAACAGGTTTATATATTTGGGCTAAAATATACCTTGTTTGGATTTAGTCTGTTAAAAATTAGTGCAAAACCAGGATCTATGTTCCTGTTTAGTAAATGATGACAAAATATTATGTCTCAAGATTATTGGAGAGTGAGATTCAATTTCTCTTTCATATAGTGAAGATTAAAAAAACTAAATATTAAATACATCTTGTCATTATTCAAAGAGAACTTATTCTGAAATTTGTAAGATTCTACAAAACTTTTTCAATTTGTAACATTTCATGCTCCATTAATTGCTAATGGAATATTACCGTAAATCTACACTGTCTGAAGATACCTGATCATCCTTGAATATGCTTAAAACGTGATTTTTTTTTTTTTACTATCTTGCTGAAATAAAAATGTTACATTGAAGTAATGAATATGAATGCCTTAAAAAAAAAAACACATTAAAAGTAGATTACAAGTAGTTGAAATGTGTTTAAATTGTGCTTGGTCCTAACTGTGAGAAGAGAATACCAGCTTCCACTTGGGATATGCATTTGCTCTTTCAGTTCACAGTCTATTTAGTAAATGAATTCTTCTAACATAAGAAATGTTACCACAGTGGCTCATAAGTGTTAATGTACAGTCACAAATTGGAAGCCTCCATGCCCAATGCCATTTTGCTCCTATAGTATGATGCTTAGATCTCCATAATTCATTCACTTTTCAGGATATAAAAGTAACTAACCATTTCAACATGTTATTTTGTTTGTTCGTTTGTTTTTTAGTATAGGCACAAAAGAATTGCTTCCCTTTTATTATGCAAAAGAACTAGATGTGGGTGTCTCTTGGGAGGCATATTGTAAAAATTTTGTTGACAGAGAATTTTTATTCTTCTATAATATTTCATGCAGCAAACATCTTTTACTCTTAAATATATATTACAAAAGTGAATTATAATGTATTTGGTCAGTATTATTGGCTTCCCTTTTCTTTTGACCTTCTTAATTTGATCCACTGACATTTGCTCATTTTAAAAATATCTCATGCTGTCTAAAATATAACAGACCGATGTCATCCCTATATTTCCTGAGCCTCTGGCTATCTACAATTTGAAAAAGAAACCACAAGGAGATAGTGCAATCTATTCAGTTTTGAAATATGTATATTTTATGAGCTTATAAAATATTCTGTTGGCGAAGGTAAAGTGAATGCTTATTAAGACCTACAATATAAAAGCTCATATAATACTTGGACCTGTTGGTGTCTGATGGAAATACTGCAGAAAATAAGGAGCTCAATTTGCTGTGTAATGAACTGAAACAACCACCAAACACATGCATTTACAGGTGGCATTATTTTGTTTATTAAAGAGTGTGCTTTATTTCCCGAGTTGAACTTTAGAATTAATTAAAATTAGTATATCCCTTCTTCTGAAAGAGAAGTTTAGTGTTTCTAAACTGTAAGGTCCTTGAAATAATCTTCATCAAATTTCGGATTAGGAAAACACACACAAAAGAAAAAGAAACAAATGTTAGCTAAGAGTTGTCAGGAAAAAAGATCCTTACAAAATAATCTATAATCCAAACAAAATTCTCAATTTTAAAGAACATTTTTCATAATTTTATTTATATATGGCTATAATTGATAAAAAATTGGTGGTCATTGAAGTGTTCAAAAATGCATTTTATAATAAAATAATATATGGGTGTTGTTTTACAGTACACAATGAGACAATATTCTGAAATTCGACCTAGTTTGAATTTCATACCCTCACTTTTTCTGAACTATCAGTGGTGATTTTGTATATTTAATTTAAAATTGCTATATGTTGTGGCTTTACATTCCATGATTTTAAGCACCTTAACAAGACTATCTGTGTTCTAAAACATAAAAATGTGGTATATAAGAAACCACAAATTTATTTATTATTCAAGATTTGAGGTAGACAGCTTAAAATACTATTAAGCTGGATTAAAAATATTGATTCTAAAGACCTGCAAACAAATGTACATACATCATATATATTCACTTGGTTTAATTATGAATGACAATTGGGCATGCTTTCTAAGTCCAATAATGTGTGATTTAATTTGAAATCATTTCTCAGGCATTAATATGATTTTACATATATAGTATACATATATATTGAATTATTAAAATATTCACTATCATGGTCAAATATGGCCAATAAAATTAAAAAAAACATTCAGGAAATCACATTGCTGCTTTATAGATTTATTTACTGTAGACTTGTAACTGTTAAAATACAGATCTACCAATCAAGATAAATGTCTTTGTAGAAATAGAGTATACTTCAAAATGTCTCAATACATTCCTTTCAAAATGTATTTATGTATCTTTCTATAATATATATATTGCTATCAAATATACCATGCAATATAAATATCAACATATTAAACTCTCACCTGGCTAATTATGTAAATCAATCATGAGTGTATGTTATACTGAACTAATTTATGTACTAATAAATTCTTTTTACAAGTTATTTGATTTTACAAGTATTATTTTAGCCCTCCTCCATTCAAAAGCCCAACAGATAGAATATTTTGAAAAAAAAAGAGCCCATGTCATTTTTACCTTTGAGTTAAAAACCTCATGCTGATTCTGGGGGTGCAAGTTTTACCTAACTAAGCCAAAATGTTATTGCTGCTGCTGCTGCTAAGTCACTTCAGTCTTGTCCAACTCTGTGTGACCCCATAGACGGCAGCCCACCAGGGTCCCCCGTCCTTGGGATTCTCCAGGCAAGAACAATGGAGTGGGTTGCCATTTCCTTCTCCAAAATGTTATTGAGATACCCATATTAGTTTTATTTAAATATATTTAAATATAGTCTTATTTAAAAAGTTTGATGATACATTTAACTATTTTATTTTTCTTCTGAGTGCAAGTTTTACCTAACTAAGCCAAAATGTTATTGAGATACCCATATTAGTCTTATTTAAATATATTTAAATATAGTCTTATTTAAAAAGTTTGACGATACATTTAACTATTTTATTTTTCTTCTGAGTCAATCTTGAAATGACATAATATTGTAAAAATACATATATTCATAAATTAACTCAGTTTAGTCTCAAAGTTGATATTTTTTTTCTTAAATTTTCATAACTTAGAATTTCCATGTTAAAAAAAACAAACTTTTAACATTGATTCTCTGACATCTAAACAATGAACTTTTCTCACTTGTAGAAATCAAGAGCATAGGACAACAAGGATGTCTGTGATTCACAGAATGTGCCAGACACAATTTTATTGATTCTTAGGCAACAGGCTATATAGTAGGCAAGATTTTCCATTAATACATGAGAAATTCTCGCTTGCTTTGATGAATTGTACAATTTTTGCAATACATTGACATAGATGAAAAGTTCTCATCTCTTCAGTGAAAATTTGAAATTAATTTTTTATACTGGATGAATAACAATAAAAGATATTAATACTTTTTTTATCTACTGTATTGCACAGGGAACCTACTGGATGCTCTGTGGTGAAAGAAATGGGAAGGAAATATAAAAATGAGGGGATATATGTTTATGTATAGCTGATTTACTTTGCTGTACAGTAGAAACACAACATTGTAAAGCAACTATACTCCAATAAAAACATTTTTTAAAAGTTATACTTTTAACTGCAAGGGACATGGAATTTAGCAACTATTTTTCTGTAAGCATTTATGCAGAGACTAGGAGAATTACAGTAGCTGAAAATGAGAGTTTGTTCTGCACATGCAAGTAAAACTTTCTATATACATGAAACCCAGTTTTGGGAATTTAAAAAAGAAAAGCCAAGGGCTATACGAAGGCTTCTTGGACTTCTTAAGATATACCCTTATGAATAAAAGATCAGGAATTATTAATGGGTATGATGAGCAATTTATAAGATAATTAGAAATCTTGAAGCTCCCAGACATTTTATACTACTTTTAAACTACAGAAAAATTCTTCCACTGAAAGAAGTAACATAGAAGAAAGTAATAATAATAACAAAAATTATTTAGGGGATTCTAAGAAATAAAATAGAATTAAAATAAAAACTGTTAGAGTAACAGAAAAATCACAGAATTAAAAAAATAAAATCTGTAAGTTTTGTTTTAAAAACTGAAAAATAAATTTATGCTTCAAATTTCTTGATTCTAGATTCTGATTTTCACTTCCTGCTACTTGCTTGACTTAGAGCAAGTTTTTTAACCCTATGGAGCATTTTTATCCACTTGCCAAGAGAGATAATAATGCCTGTGTCTTACTGATATCATCAGGAATAAATTAGATATACATTTCTTACTCTTAAATACTTTGAAATGTAAGTTATTAAGAGGCTTTTTAAAAAACTACTAGTATGTGGGGAAATTTATTTACATACATTAGAATCCTAGTGTTAAAAAAGAAATTAATAATTATATAGTTCATTTTTATGTTGTTATAGATGCTGACAAAAAGCCAGGAAAACTTACAGGTTCTGTGACAAAAGTTTTACTAAAATTTGGGTTTCTTTTATTCAAGATGGGTAGCCATTTGCCCAAAATAATGCTGTTCTAAACAAACACAATAAAAAGTTTATGATTCAAGGATCTGAAATATAATTGAATTATTCATTTCATAGATATAACAGTAATTCATCATGGCAAGAAAAGAGGACAGTTTGGCTTAAAAGCTTTATGGCACTCTATATGCAATACTTAATTGCAAGCCTAAATGTAGAAGTCTATGAATGCTGAATCATTCATTTAAAAAATTAAAATGCTTATTTAATCTATTCATTTAGTAAACTGAAAGGCTAGTGTTAAGATAACTTCATTTTTAAAAACACCAATATTTCTATCTATACCATACTCTTTCTTATTATAATTATTATACAGATTGATAAACAACTGCTTCCTTATGATAACCTCAAATGCTTTAATGCTATAAATTAATCTTTTCTAACACTCAGTGGAAAATGGAACACAGTTGCTTACCATCTTTTTTCTGATATTTATGTAAGTGATAACTTTGATTAATTTCTTTTGTTATAGCCTGTCCCAAGAATGTTTCTCCACCATAGACTGGAAGTAGAAGAGTACATTCCTTACTAAGCACTAATTACTAGAATTCACACTAGACTATCTCTCTAACAGCTCTCAAAGTGTCCACCAAACTACTGAAAATAACAGTAAATAAAACATAAATATTATTGTAAATAAAGTCAGATTTTTCTTAGGAAGAATATCTGAACCTACAAAGACATATGTAATTAGGTTACTCATTTCCTATTCCTAAAACATGACCAAGCTAAAAGTAATTGTACGACAACTAAAAAATCTGAACGACGGGCTCATGAACCCTCTGATTTTGATTTCAGAAACTTCCCAATGGATTTTTCAATATATATTGATGCAAATAATACATACATGGATTTATTTACAAGGAATGTGCTCTACTCATTTAGGGGGTACAATTCAACAGAATTTTGAAGAGCAATCAACAATGTAAGTTTAAAAGCAAAATGATCATTATTTAACATTTCTTTCTGCCAGTAGTTTAAAAATTATACTGATTTCTGTGTCTCTTTTGCTCAGGGCTGGTGCACTGGGATGACCCAGAAGGATGGTATGGGGAGGGAGGTGGGACAGGGGTTCAGGATGGGGAACATGCATGCACCTGTGGCGGATTCATGTTGATGTATGACAAAACCAATACAATATTGTAAAGTAATTAGCCTCCAATTAAAATAAATAAATTTATATTAAAAAATAAAATGCAAATTAGTATATAAAATTATACTGATTTCTGAATAAGAAATTTCTGATTAGTGAAAATAAGACAGTATTGTTTGATTTCTTTATTCAAACACAAAATGATTATGTGTTTATACTCTGCCAAGTACAATTTTAGATGATGAAGACACCAGCATAAAAAACATAAATCCATTATATTAGCAAAGTAGTATAATCCTAAGATAAATATAAGACCAGCCTATTCTTTTAGCAGAAAAGACATATATATGGAATTTAGAAAGATGGTAATGATAACCCTGTATGCGAGACAGCAAAAGAGACACAGATGTATAGAAAAGATGAACTTTTAACTCAAATCTTGAAGTATGAACATATTCAGTTCAGGGTCAGAGAAATTTACCTTAAGCTCTTGTTATAGGAGTAGTGATGAGCTAATTAGGTAAAAAGTTGATGAGAGTGGTACATTTCAGGGAAGAAAAATACTGAGGTTCAAAGACATAGAGATATAAAAATACAGAGAACTTGAAATAATAAGACTGGAATAAAGAAGAATAGAGATGTTAAGAATGGAAATCTGGGAAGAAGGCAGGAAAACAATTTGAAGGACTTCATAGTATGTACTGCAGAATTTAAATTTCACCTAGAAGGCAATGAGAATGTAAGGAAAATGATGATAATTGTTTTTGAGGAAACCTGAGTTCAGTTTTGGACAAATATACAGAAGATCTATATAGAGCTACTCAGTAGGCAATTCGAGCATTTATTTAACATATAAGAGGTAATTAAAGACATAATGCTTGATTAAATCCCTCAAAGAGAAATTCTAGAGGAAGAGAAACAGAGAAATAAACATGAAACCCTTTAGAACAATAATACTTAAATGGATGGAGAAGGAGGACAATGCAAAAGTGAATGAAAATAAGCATTCAAAATGGTAGAAGGAAAACCAAGAGATAATTGTTTTATATAGCTCATGTTGAAAGAGAATGATAAATTATATCAAATTTTGAAGAGAAATCATATGAATTAAATAAGGACTGACTCAAGAAACTGTCACTTTAAGGAAAAAGCATTCAGAGTAGAATGCTGAGCTAAAGTATAAAAACAATTATGTATCTGTGGGCTTCAATTTCAGTTTCAAAAAACAAATACCTGGACAAATAAAGATAAGGAATTGGAAAGAAATATAGATCATGTTAACACCAACTGTATGTGTGCTATTTTAATTTTCTAAATATAATATATTTCTGCCCAAATTGTCTTAAAAAATGAAAACACTCTGAATTTTTTTATGTAAGAAGGCAGAATTTTAAAATGGTAAAAGTTTAGAATCAAACTTGCCTGAGTTCTAGTACCAACTCTTCCACTAATAAATTTTGCTTCTCTAAAAGCCAACTGAAAAAACACAACTTATGAAATAATTCTTTTTTACTAAATTGAAATTTTATCTTTATCATAATATAAATCCTGAGATACACAACGTTTTATTATTTATTTTCTCTGTTTTATTCCACTGCTCCATGAATCTAATTCTGAGAATAAAACAGTCAAATTGAAACTAAAGGTAAAAAGAGCTCAAGAAATTAGAACAGAATAAATCAGTATCTTAATTAGCTCCTCATATTTTATGTATGTTAACAAAAATATAATGTGTATCACTATTTCTACTATATCCTCTTTAAACAAAGTCACGATTTAAAAATTCTAGAAAAACTGTAGAGAGTGCTATTGGCTTGAATGATCATATTTGCAAATGAGTAAAGATGAAACTGGGATCTTGGGACTTCAGGAAATTGTGACCTGTTCAATTCTTAGCCTAGGGAAAGCACTTTGGGGCAGAACAGCAGAGCTAACAAGAGCAATTCAGAAGGGAAAAAAAGCCAAAGTCAGTTAACCAAAATAGAAGGAAAAAAGCATAACAAATAGTGATTCCAATAAGGGGAAAAGGAAAGACTGTTGGTTTGATGGAAGTCCTTTGAAATGCACCTCCACAACCAAGTCTTTGTTTCTCCCCAGACCCCCTTTTCACCTTTTTTTTTTTTTTTCCTGTCTCCTTTCTTTTAACTATGTCTATCTATGGCGGCTGCCATGGGCGCACCATAGCGCCCAAAGGGCGGCAGCCAAGAGGAGTTACCCCATGTCCAAGGTCAGGGGCAGCGGCCAAGAGTACCAGACTGCGACGGCGCATGAACGGCTGAGAGGAGCTACCCCGCATCCGAGGTCACCGGGGGCGGCTGAGAGGAGATACCCAGTGTCCGAGGTCAGGGGCGGCTGCCAGGAGGAGCTACCCCATGCTCCCATGCCCAAGGCCAGGGGCAGTGGCCGGGAGGAGCAGCCCACATCCGAGGCCAGGGGCAGCGACGAGAGGAGTTACCCCGCGTCCGAGGTCAGGGGCGGTGGCCGGGAGGAGCTACCCCATGCCCCTAAGCCCGAGGACAGGGGCGACGGCCGGGAGGAGCTACCCCATGCCCCCACACCGGAGGCCAGGGGCAGCGGCAGGGAGGAGCAAC
>NW_011494721.1:1937497-1937831 GCF_000754665.1 Bison bison bison
CACGTCCAAGGTAAGAGAAACCCAAGTAAGATGGTAGGTGTTGCAAGAGGGCATCAGAGGGCAAACACACTGAAACCATACTCACAGAAAACTAGTCAATCTAATCACACTAGGACCACAGCCTTGTCTAACTCAGTGAAACTAAGCCATGCCCGTGGGGCAACCCAAGACGGGCGGGTAATGGTGGAGAGATTTGACAGAATGTGGTCCTCTGGAGAAGGGAATGGCAAACCACTTCAGTATTTTTGCCTTGAGAACCTCATGGACAGTATGAAAAGGCAAAATGATAGGATACTGAAAGAGGAACTCCCCAGGTCAGTAGGGGCCCAATATG
>NW_011494721.1:1937931-1970408 GCF_000754665.1 Bison bison bison
ACCGGAGGCCAGGGGCAGCGGTCGGGAGGAGCAACTCACACCAGAGGACAGGGGTGGCGACAAGAAGAGTTACCCAGAGACGTGTCTGTGCGGGCGCAGGAGGGCCTAGAGGAGCTATCCCACATTGAAGTTCAGGAAGGGTGGCGGTGAGGTGATACCCCTCGTCCAAGGTAAGAAGCAATGGCTGTGCTTTGCTGGAGCAGCTGTGAAGAGATACCCCACGTCCAAGGTAAGAGAAACCCAAGTAAGATGGTAGGTGTTGCAAGAGGGCATCAGAGGGAAGACACACTGAAACCATACTCACAGAAAACTAGTCAATCTAATCACACTAGGACCACAGCCTTGTCTAACTCAATGAAACTAAGCCATGCCCGTGGGGCAACCCAAGACGGGCGGGTAATGGTGGAGAGATTTGACAGAATGTGGTCCTCTGGAGAAGGGAATGGCAAACCACTTCAGTATTTTTGCCTTGAGAACCTCATGGACAGTATGAAAAGGCAAAATGATAGGATACTGAAAGAGGAACTCCCCAGGTCAGTAGGGGCCCAATATGCTACTGGAGATCAGTGGAGAAATAACTCCAGAAAGAATGAAGGGATGGAGCCAAAGCAAAAACAATACCCAGCTTGGATGTGACTGGTGACAGAAGCAAGGTCTGATGCTGTAAAGAGCAATATTGCATAGGAACCTGGAATGTCAGGTCCATGAATCAAGGCAAATTGGAAGTGGTTAAACAAGAGATGGCAAGAGTGAATGTCGACATTCTAGGAATCAGCACTAAAATGGACTGGAATGGGTGAATTTAACTCAGATGACCATTATATCTACTATTGGGGGCAGGAATCCTTCAGAAGAAATGGAGTGGCCGTCATGGTCAACAAAAGAATCCTAAATGCAGTACTTGGATGCAATCTCAAAAACAACAGAATGATCTCTGTTGGTTTCCAAAGCAAGCCATTGAATATCACAGTAATCCAAGTCTATGCCCCAACCAGTAACACTGAAGAAGTTGAAGTTGAAAGGTTCTATGAAGACCTACAAGACCTTTTAGAACTAACACCCAAAAAAGATGTCCTTTTCATTATAGGGAACTGGAATGCAAAAGCAAGAAGTCAAGAAACACCTGGAGTAATAGGCAAATTTGGCCTTGGAATACGGAATGACGCAGGGCAAAGACTAATAGAGTTTTGCCAAGAAAATGCACTGGTCATAACAAACACCCTCTTCCAACAACACAACAGAAGACTCTATACATGGACATCACCAGATGGTCAACACCAAAATCAGATTGATTATATTCTTTGCAGCCAAAGATGGAGAAGCTCTATACAGTCAGCAAAAACAAGACCAGGAGCTGACTGTGGCTCAGACCATGAACTCCTTATTGCCAAATTCAGACTTAAACTGAAGAAAGTAGGGAAAACCACTAGACCATTCAGGTATGACCTAAATCAAATCCCTTATGATTATACAGTGGAAGTGAGATAGATTTAAGGGCCTAGATCTGATAGATAGAGTGCCTGATGAACTATGGACTGAGGTTCATGACATGGTACAGGAGACAGGGATCAAGACCATTCCCATAGAAAAGAAATGCAAAAAAGCAAAATGGCTGTCTGGGGAGGCCTTACAAATAGCTGTGAAAAGAAGAGAAGTGAAAAGCAAAGGAGAAAAGGAAAGATATTCCCATCTGAATGCAGAGTTCCAAAGAAGAACAAGAAGAGATAAGAAAGCCTTCTTCAGTGATCAATGCAAAGTAAAAGAGGAAAACAACAGAATGGGAAAGACTAGGGATCTCTTCAAGAAAATCAGAGATATCAAAGGAACATTTCATGCAAAGATGAGTTCGATAAAGGACAGAATGGTATGGACCTAACAGAAGCAGAAGATATTAAGAAGAGATGGCAAGAATACACAGAAGAACTGTACAAAAAAGATCTTCATGACCAAGATAATCACGATGGTGTGATCACTGACCTAGAGCCAGACATCTTGGAATGTGAAGTCAAGTGGGCCTTAGAAAGCATCACTATGAACAAAGCTAGTGGAGGTGATGGAATTCCAGTTGAGCTATTTCAAATCCTGAAAGATGATGCTTTGAAAGTGCTGCACTCAATATGCCAGCAAATTTGGAAAACTCAGCAGTGGCCACAGGACTGGAAAAGGTCAGTTTTCATTCCAATCCCAAAGAAAGGCAATGCCAAAGAATGCTCAAACTACCGCACAATTGCACTCATCTCGCATGCTAGTAAAGTAATGCTCAAAATTCTCCAAGCCAGGCTTTAGCAATATGTGAACCGTGAACTTCCAGATGTTCAAGCTGGTTTTAGAAAAGGCAGAGGAACCAGAGATCAAATTGCCAACATCCGCTTGATCATAGAAAAAGGAAGAGAGTTCCAGGAAAACATGTATTTCTGCTTTATTGACTATGCCAAAGCCTTTGACTGTGTGGATCACAATAAACTGTGGAAAATTCTGAAAGAGATGGAAATTCCAGACCACCTGATCTGCCTCTTGAGAAATTTGTATGCAGGTCAGGAAGCAACAGTTATAATTGGACATGGAACAACAGACTGGTTCCAAATAGGAAAAGGAGTACGTCAAGGCTGTATATTCTCACCCTGCTTATTTAACTTATATGCAGAGTACATCATGAGAAACGCTGGACTGGAAGAAACACAAGCTGGAATCAAGATTGCCAGGAGAAATATCAATAACCTCAGATATGCAGATGACACCACCCTTATGGCAGAAAGTGAAGAGGAACTCAAAAGCCTCTTGATGAAAGTGAAAGTGGAGAGTGAAAAAGTTGGCTTAAAATTCAACATTCAGACAACAAAGATCATGGCATTCAGTCCCACCACTTCATGGGAAATAGACGGGGAAACAGTGGAAACAGTGTCAGACTTTATTTTTCTGGGCTCCAAAATCACTACAGATGGTGACTGCAGCCATGAAATTAAAAGATGCTTACTCCTTGGAAGGAAAATTATGACCAACCTAGATAGCATATTCAAAAGCAGAGACATTACTTTGCCAACAAAGGTTTGTCTACTCAAGGCTATGGTTTTGCCTGTGGTCATGTATGGATGTGAGAGTTGGACTGTGAAGAAGGCTGAGCACTGAAGAATTGATGCTTTTGAACTGTGGTGTTAGAGAAGACTCTTGAGAGTCCCTTGGACTGCAAGGAGATCCAACCAGTCCATTCTGAAGGAGATCAGCCCTGGGATTTCTTTGGAAGGAATGATGCTAACGCTGAAACTCCAGTACTTTGGCCACCTCATGCGAAGAGTGGACTCACTGAAAAAGACTCTGTTGCTGGGAAGGATAGGGGGCAGGAGGAGAAGGGGATGACAGAGGATGAGATGGCTGAATGGCATCACTGACTTGATGGACATGAGTTTGTGTGAACTCCGGGAGTTGGTGAGGAACAGGGAGGCCTGGCATGCTGGGATTCATGGGGTTGCAAAGAGTTGGACATGACTGAGCGACTGATCTGATCTATCAATTTTCTTCCTAATTTACATCAATCTGCCCATCAACTTTTGCATCACTTTTCTGGGTCATACAGTTACCTCCAAAGACATATCTATTACTACCATTTATATTTTTTCATGGTCATACATACACAGGGCTGCATATCTTTCTGGGTGAATTGTCAAAGTGTGAATTTAACCAATCCTCACCTATGAGTTACTGAGTTTACTAAGTGGTTTATATGCCACTTAGGCAACTAATTGAAAATGGTACCCTGGATCTATCTTAGACTTCTCAGTGAACTATGTTATTAAAGAAAGAAAAGCATAAAAATTTCCTAACACTTGGTAATGTTGTGACTTTATACTTCAGGGACATATTTTCTTTCATATTTTGAATCCTAATCTGATTCTTGGTAAAGTAGGAAAGATGCTGTGCCAAAGGAAGGTAAAGACACTTGGTGTCTTTTGTTATATTATCACTGAAGATGTGAACTTATTCCTTGTGGAAAAACTGAACAAATATACAAGAGAAAGATAAATAGATTCAATACTGAACACTCATAAATAGACTGTTGCTGCTGCTGCTGCTAAGTTGCGTCAGTCGTGTCCGACTCTGTGTGACCCCGTAGACGGCAGCCCACCAGGCTAACCTCGTCCCTGGGATTCTCCAGGCAAGAACACTGGAGTGGGTTGCCATTTCCTTCTCCAATGCATGAAAGTGAAAAGTGAAAGCGACGTTGCTCAGTAGTGTCCGACTCTTAGCGGCCCCATGGACTGCAGCCCACCAGGCTCCTCCGTCCATGGGATTTTCCAGGCAAGAGTACTGGAGTGGGGTGCCATTGCCTTCCCCCATAAATAGACTACAGTTCTCAATATTGAACACTCATAAATAGACTACAGTTCCTGGAGAGAGGGACAGAGGCAGACAAAGAAACTAGCAAGGAGGTAATAAAATTCAAAATCCATGGACAAATCAGAAACAAAAGATTCCAATAAAATAATATTATAGACTCAGAAACATAGTAATAAGCCTACATTCACTGAATATTTTGTTGTTTAAAATTACTTTGGGAGAGGCACGTCTGTGCCATGTCATTTCCTTGGTGTACTTTAAAAGCAGCTCCCAAATTTATTTTCTTCATGAAAGAATATAACCAACAAATGTATTTGATGATTTGCATCCATTTGTTTTTTCAGGAAGCTACCTATTACAGAGAAATGTCCAACTAGCCTGTTAACTTTAATCCCTGTCTCTCTCTTTCATATATATGTATATTTTTAATATATGTATGTATATCCTTGATGACTACAACATAAAGATGTTTGATTCACTCTGAGTCTTCCTCATGAAAATATTATTCACAAAAATAATGTAGAGTTTATTTTTTCAAAGCAATGATAGAAAATATGATTATAGTTGCACAGTGCTGTGGATTCATATAAACTATGCAAAAAGCACATTGAAAAACAAAGAAATTTAGAAGAAGGTGAATGGTATATTTTATTTTCTATTCATCATTTAGAAGAGACCTTGATTGCAAATACATAATTTTTAGCCTCCCCTTTATAGTTAGGTTTCTGTAATCTATTCTAAAACCTTGAATTCATTTAAATGTATACAGATACTTATTAAGTTAGGCAACCCATTTAATTGCCGGAATTATTTTTGTTGTTCCTGTAATCAGTGTGCATTTGAAATCAGCTTGGGGAACTAAATATAACTTGACTGCCCTCAGTCATTTAAGCTCCTCATTTTGGGCTTTCTTAGGTATAACATAGAATCAGAAAATAGCATCTTTTCTAACAAGGTAAGTTTACACTAATATACTTTGTGAATGTTTATATTTAAAAATACTGACATCTTTAACATTTTGAAACACAAATTCATCATTTCGTGGGCCATGTTTCCATATAATTACCTATACAATTAAAGTATTTTAATGTCATAGGCAAAAGTACTTGAATCAAAAGGAAATAATACCTAACATTTGAGTGCCAACAATGAAGAGCCTTTGCATTTATTATTGCATTCACACAAGAGGCATGAAAGGTGGGACAATTATTCTAACTCTGGATGGCCAGTGATATGAGAAATGCTAATTATACCCAAGGTCAAAAAAATGAATGGGCTATTCTGGTTTTCAATGCCAGGTTTATCTAGTTCTAAGATTATGGTTAGAAAGCAAATAGTATTTGTTTGATATGCTTTATTTTGTTGTTATTCAGTTGCTCAGCCATGTCTGAGACTTTGCAACCCCGTGGACTGCATCACACCAGTATTCCCTGTCCTTCACTATCTCCTAGACTTTGCTTAAATTAATGTTCACTGAGTTGCTTGTGCTACACAACCATTTCATCCCCCATTGTTCCCTTCTCCTCCTGCCCTCAATCTTTCCCAGTATCAGTGTATTCTCCAAAGAGATGGCTCTTCGCATTAGGTGGCCGAAGTATTGGGGCTTCAGTTTCAGCATCAGTCCTTTCAATATTCAATACCAATTTCCTTTAGGATTGACTGGTTTGATCTCCTTACTGTCCAAGGGACTCTCAAGAATCTTGTTCCAACGCCACAGTTCAAAAGCATCAATTCTTTGGCACTCAGCCTTCTTTATGGTCCAACTTTCATATCTATACATGATACTGAAAAAACCATAGCTTTGACTAGACGGACCTTTGTTGGCAAACTGATGTCTCTGCTTTTTAATGTGCTGTCTAGTTTTGTCACAGCTTTCCTTCCAAGAATTAAGAATCTTTGAATTTCATGGCTGCACTCACTGTCTGTGGTGATTCTGGAGCACAAGAAAATAAAATCTATCACTGTTTCATGCTTTATTTTATGTGTTTGCTGCTGCTGCTGCTAAGTCCCTTCAGTCGTGTCCGACTCTATGCAACCCCATAGACAGCAGCCCACAAGGCTCCCCCATCCCTGGGATTTTCCAGGCAAGAACATTGGAGTGGGTTGCCATTTCCTTCTCCAACTCATGAAACTGAAGTCGCTCAGTCGTGTCTGACTCTCAGCGACCCCATGGACTGCAGCCCACCAGGCTCCCCCGTCCATGGGATTTTCCAGGCAAGAGTACTGGAGGGGGTGCCATTGCCTTCCTTTTGTGAAAGATGATGCTGTGAAAGTGCTGCACTCAATATACCAGCAAACTTGGAAAAGACTCAGCGGTGGCCACAGGACTGGAAAAGGTCAGTTTTCACTTCAATCCCAAAGAAAGGCAAGGCCAAAGAATGCTCAAACTACTGCACAATTGCACTCATCTCACACGCTAGTAAAGTAATGCTCAAAATTCTCCAAGCCAGGCTTCAGCAATATGTGAACAGCAAACTTCCAGATGTTCAAGCTGGTTTTTAAAAAGGCAGAGGAACCAGAGATTAAATTGCCAACATCAGCGGGATCATCAAAAAAGCAAGAGAGTTCCAGAAAAACATCTATTTCTGTTTTATTGACTATGCCAAAGCCTTTGACTGTGTGCATCACAGTAAACTGTGTAAAATTCTGAAAGAGATGGGACTACCAGACCACCTGACCTGCCTCTTGAGAAACCTATATACAGGTCAGGAAGCAACAGTTAGAACTGGACATGGAACAACAGACTGGTTCCAAATAGGAAATGGAGTACATCAAGGCTGTATATTGTCACTGTACTTATTTAACTTTTATGCAGAGTATATAATAAGAAATGCTGGGCTGGAAGAAACACAAGCTGGAATCAAGATTGCTGGGAGAAATAGTAATAACCTCAGATATGCACCACCCTTATGGCAGAAAGAGAAGAGGAACTAAAAAACCTCTTGATGAAAGTGAAAGAGGAGAGTGAAAAAGTTGGCTTAAGGCTCAACATTCAGAAAACGAAGATCATGGCATCTGGTCCCATCACTTCATGGGAAATAGATGGGGAAACAGAGGAAACTGTGGCAGACTTTATTTTTTGGGGCTCCAAAATCACTGCAGATGGTGACTGCAGCCATGAAATTAAAAGACACTTACTCCTTGGAAGGAAAGTTATGACCAATCTAGATAGCATATTCAAAAGCAGAGACATTACTTTGCCAACAAAGGTTCGTCTAGTCAAGGCTATGGTTTTTCCAGTGGGCATGTATGGATGTGAGATTTGGACTGTGAAGAAAGCTGAGCACTGAAGAATTGATGCTTTTGAACTGTGGTGTTGGAGAAGACTCTTGAGAGTCCCTTGGACTGCAAGGAGATCCAATCAGTCCATCCTAAAGGAGATCAGTCCTGGCTGTTCTTTGGAGGGACTGATGCTAAAGCTGAAACTCCAATACTTTGGCCCCCTCATGCAAAGTGTTGACTCATTGGAAAAGACTCTGATGCTGGGAGGGTTTGGGGGCAGGAGGAGAAGGGTACGACAGAAGATGAGATGGCTGGATGGCATCACTGAGTCGATGGACCTGAGTCTGAGTAAACTGCGGGAGTTGGTGATGGACAGGAAGGCCTGGCGTGCTGCAATTAATGGAGTCGCAGAGAGTCAGACCCGACTGAGCAACTGAACTATACTGTGGAGATTATTGACATAGCAGTTATATGTAAGAAATATATTTAAGAACTTTGAAAAGAGGTTCACGAAAATTAGCACTTTTAAAACCAACATTTTACATTTGTGTTCATAGCTCACAGTTGCAACATTACACGTAGGTAACTAACCAGTTAAGACTTCCAGATATTAGGGACTCTGTCAGATGCATTTGAAGAAAAAATCTCAAGGGAGTGCAGTATCCTCTGGCATGTTTTTGTGACAGAATCTTCCTGTAGTCGTTAATGAAGATTAAAAAAAAATTGAATTATTTCTGGCAGAAGATTGACTTGTTTTAGTTGATAATATAACCTTAATTGGTCACATTTGAGTCTTCACTTTCTAGGAACAGTTTACCAAACATATCAACAAAAGGTATAAAGATATATTAAATGCCCACTAGGTGAATACAATTTTAAAGACTCTAAAATACTATTTGGGTTTCCCTGGTGGCTCAGATGGTAAGGAATCTACCTGCAATGCAGGAAACCCCTGTTCAATCCCTGTGTTGGGAAGATTCCCTGGAGAAGCAAATGGCAAACCACTCCAATAATCTTGCCTGGAAAATCCCATGGACAGAAGAACCTGGTGTGTTTTAGTCCATGGGGTCGCAAAGAGTTGGACAGGACTGAGCGATAAACACTCACAAAATACTATTTATATGCAAATAAATGAGACATATGATTATTTCATTAGGACTTCCACCTGGATTTAGGTAGGATACATACTTATAAATAATATTTTATTATAAAATAATATATAGTTCACTTTAGTAGTTTAAACAGTACTAAGAATTGCAATCATTTTTTTTCCCCAAACTTTACTCTTCAGTTTCCTTTTTGAACCACAACAAAAGTATATGTTTTAAAGAGCTTTCCAAAGGAAACATTTAAAATACAATATTAATGAACTCAATTCATTTTATAATATCTTATACTGAGATTTTATAAGAAAAGAGTCAACTTACCTTAACAATATTATTCCTTTACAAAAAGGGAAACCTAAAATTCTATGCAGTGATTAATTTGAGAAGTTGTGATTTTGAACTTGAATTATCCCAAAGTAACTGATATTATTTAAAAGTTAGGGAAGAAAAGAAATTGAAGTGTCAACAAAGAGATGAAACATATAACAGAATATACGTGTAGTTAATTAATTAAAATGTATAAACTTCAAATCAGTTAATATTTAATTCAAGAAACTATTTTTATCCTAAAATTATTGAATGTAACTTTTACATAGTTTTTAAGAAACAAAGGTATTATATGAACACAGACTTGCAAAACTGAACAAGTTCCATAATTATGCTCTGGTTTAGTATGTGTCAAACTGCTATTGATCTTTGTCTTTAAATAAATCTATTTCATGTATTACAGATATTATAATGTGTAGTTATTTACTACATATCAAACATTAAATAATTTAACAAATATGTGTTACAGGACACCAAAATCAATTATCACAGATCAACAGCCTCAGATATTTCTTGACAGCACATTTTTACCTAACAAAGACAAACATATAAATGTCACAATTTCTTCTTATGCAATACATTTCCCATGTTTCTATAAAAATTTAAGTGTTGCATTTTCACTGCAGATAAGGCCTCAAAGTAGAAATGATCACATAACCGGAATTATTAATAATGATAGGAATGATGGGACCTCCAAAGAATACAGGTCAGGTGAAGAATTTTAAACACCAGAAGTCCATAGGCCACAGTGAGCATAATGCCTGTAAAGGTTAGAGGTATAGTAAAACAATATTGTCCTTCAGAGATTTGTGTATATGCTAATAGAACATGATGACCCTGGGGATCAAAACAGAAACATTCAGTGAGGGTACAACATAATACTATTTATAAGAAAATAAGAAATTAATGGAGAAGGAAGAGAATGAAGGGGTAGCTTCAATGAAAAGACATAATTCCTTCCATTTCCAAATATGAGCCAATTTTCAGTTCCATGATGCCTCTGATTCAAGAAATGGCTGAGTTCCCTGGATAAAAGTATATGATACAACATATACTTACATACTTTTATATACTTGATGTGATACCACATCAACTATATACTATTAATATAATTCTGCAGTCCTTTTCCAAAGGACCATCTTGCTATTAACTGAAATAAAAGGAATATCTCAATATTTCAAGGAATACTGGACACAGTGTCTGAGTGGATACTGGTAAATATAGGCATAAAATAGAACTTATGACCCCCTCAGTGTGTGAATATACATGGCTGGGTAATAAATGAAATGCCGGTTAAATTTCAGCTTATACTAAGATTTTCATGTATCTGTCCTTTTTCTTGTTACCAAGTGTTCATTTGGGATTGACATACCTGTAATGTGAAATAACACCCACATCAGGCCCTTGGCCTCTGGAGTAAGGAGTGGCATGGGGGGAGGCCAAGTGAAATCTTAGAAACTATTCCCTCCCTGGTCAAAAATGTAAATCTAAATCAACATTTTATGTTAGGGGGAAGGACATAAATTTTTACCACCCTTAAGGATCTATAATAGGTTGTTTGTTGTTCAGTCACTAAGTGGTAATGACTCTTTGTGACCCCAAGGACTGGGCACATCAAGTTCCTCTGTCCTCCACTATCTCCTGGAGTTTGCTCAAATTCATGTCCATTGAGTCAGTGATGCTATCTAACCATCTCATCCTCTGCCGTCCCTTTCTTCTTTGACTTCAGTCTGTCTCAGCATCAGGTCTTTTCCAATCTGTCATTGCTGCTACTACTGCTGCTAAGTCGCTTCAGTCGTGTCCAACTCTGTGCGACCCAATAGATGGCAGCCCACCAGGCTCCCCCGTCCCTGGGATTCTCCAGGCAAGAACACTGGAGTGGGTTGCCATTTCCTTCTCCAATGCCTGAAAGTGAAAAGTGAAAGTGAAGTCACTGAGTCGTGTCCGATTCTTAGCGACCCCATGGACTGCAGCCTACCAGGCTCCTCCGTCCGTGGGATTTTCCAGGCAAGAGTACTGGAGTGGGGTGCCATCTGTCATTGCTTTGCATCAAATATTGGAGCTTCAGCATCAGTACTTACAGGGAATATTCAGAACTGATTTCCTTTAGGATTCACTGATCCTTAACCTCCTTGCTGTCCAAGGGACTCTCAAAAGTCTTCTCCAGCATCACAGTTCAAAAGCATCAGTTCTTCAGCACTCACCCTTTTTTATGGTCCAACTCTCTCATCCATACATGATTACTGGAAAAACCACAGCTTTGACTACAAGGACCTTTGTCAGTAAAGTGATGTCTCTGCTTTTTAATGCACTGTATAGGTTTGTCATAATTTGCTTCCAAGGAGCAAATGTCTTTGAACTTCATGGCTATAGTCACCATATTCAGTGATTTTGGAGCCCAAGAAAAGTAAATCTGTCACTGTTTCCACTTTTTCCCTTCTGTTTGCCATGAAGTGATGGGACTGGACACCATGATATTAATGTTTTGAATGTTGAGTTTCAAGTCAGATTTTTCACTCTCCTCTTTCATTTTCATCAAGATGCTCTTTAGTTCCTCTTTGCTTTATGCCATTAGAGTGGTATCATCTGCATATCTGAGGTTGTTGATATTTACCAGCAATCTTGATTTCAGCTTGTGACTCATCCAGCCCAGCATATAAACAGAGTGACAATATACAGCCTTGATATACTCCTTTCCTAATGTTGAACCAGTCATTTGTTCCATATCTGGTTCTAACTGTTGCTTCTTGACCCAAATACAGATTTCTCAGGGGACAGGTAAGGTGGTCTGGTACTCTCATCTCTTTAAAACTTTTCCACAGTTTGTTGTGATCCACACAGACAAGGTTTCAGTGTAGTCAGTGAAGCAGAAATAGATGTTTTTTTCTGGAATTCTCTTGTTTTCTATATGATCCAACTAATGTTAGCAATTTGATTTCTAGTTCCTCTGCCTTTTCTAAACTCAGCTTGCATATTTGGAAGTTTTCAGTTCATATAACTACTGAAGCCTAGTTTGAAGGATTTTGAGTGTTATCTTGCCAGCAAGTGAAATAAATGAGTGCAATTTTGCGGTAGTTTGAACATTCTTTGGCATTGCCCTTCTTTGGGACTGGAATGAAAACTGACTTTTCCAGTCCTGTAGCCACTGCTGAGTTTTCCAAGTTTGCTGACATATTGAGTGCAGCACTTTCACAGCATCGTCTTTCAGGATTTTTAAATAGCTCACCAGGAATTCTGTCACCTCCACTAGCTTAGTTTGTAGTAATGCTTTGTAAGGCTCACTAGACTTCACACTCCAGAATGTATGGCTCTAGGTGAATGACCACACTATTGTGGTTATCCGGGTATTAACACCTTCATTAGTATGGTTATTTTGTGTATTCTTGCCACCTCTTCTTAATTTCTTCTGCTTCCATTAGTCACTATTTCTGTCCTTTGTTTTGTCCACCTTTGCATGAAATGTTCCCTTGATATCTCTGTTTCTTGAAGAGATCTCTAGTCTTTCCCATTCTATTGTTTTCCTCTATTTCACTGTACTGTTCATTTAAGAAGGCCTTCATATCTCCCCCTGCTTTTCTCTGGAACTCTGCATTCAGTTGGGTATATCTTTCCCTTTTTCCCTTACCTTTTACTTTTCTTCTTTCCTCAGCAATTTGTAAATACTCCTCAAACAACCATTATGTCTTCTTGCATTTCTTTTTCTTTGGGATGGTTTTTTCACTGTCTCCTGTACAAGGTTATGGACCTTCATTCATAGTTCTTCAGTCACTCTATCTACAAGATCTAATCCCTTGAATCTACTCATCACTTCCACTGTATGATCAAAAGGGATTTGATTCAAGTCATGCCTGAATGGCCTAGTAGTTTTCCCTGCTTTCTTCAATTTAAGCTTGAATTTTAACAATGAGGAGCTCGTAATCTGAGCCACAGTCAGATCCAGGTCTTGTTTTTGCTGACCATATACAGCTTCTCCATCTTTGACTGTAAAGAACACAATCAATCTGATTTAGGTTTTGATCATCTGGTGATATCTATGGGTAGAGCTGTCTCTTGGGTTGTTTGCAAGGGTTTTGTTATGAGCAGCACGTTCTCTTGACAAAACTCAGCCTTTTGCCCTGCCTCATTTTAAATTCCAAGGCCAAACTTGCCAACTATTCTGTGTATCTCTTGACTTCCTACTTTTGCATTTTAATCCCCTATGATGAAAAATAATCTTTTATGGTGTTAGTTCTAGAAAGTATTGTAGGTCTACATAGAACTGGTCAATTTCAGCTCCTTTGGCATCAGTGGTTGGGACATAGACTTGGATTATTTTGATGCTGAATGGTTTGCCTTGGAAACGAATTAAGATCATTCTATCGTTTTTGAGGCTGCACCCAAGTACTGCATTTCAGACTCTTTTGTTGACTATGAAGGCTACTCCATTTCTTCTAAGTGGTTCTTGCCCACAGTAGTAGATATGACAGTCACCTGAATTAAATGACCCATTCCCGTCCATTTTAGTTCACTGATTCCTAAAATGATGCTGCTCAATCTTGCCCTCTCCTACTTAACTATGTCTAATTTACCTTGACTCATGGATCTAACATTCCAGGTTCCTATGCAATTGTGTTCTTTTCAGCATCAGACTTTATTTTCAGCACCAGATACATCCACACAACTGAGCATCATTTCCACTTTAGCCCAGCTGTTTCATTCTTTCTGGAGCTACTAATATTTGCCTTCTTCTCTTTCCCTATAGTATATATTTTTGCCTTTTCATACTGTTCATGGGGTTCTCGCAGAAAGAATACTGAAGTGGGTTGCCATTTCCTCCTCCAGTGGACCATATTTGGTCAGAACTCTCCACTATGAGACTTCTGTCTTGGTGGCCCTGCACAGCATGGCTCATAGCTTCATTGACTTATGTAACCCCCTTCACCAAGACAGGCTATGATACGTGAAGGTGGTATGACCTAACATATCTCTGTTTCTTTGGTTTAACATATGCAAAAACTGGATGAATCTTAGATAATGACTAGAAACTACTAGTTCATCAAAGTAGTAGCCCTGCTCAAACCTATGATAGATTGTGCTGTTACCAGAAGGTTAAATAAAGACTCATGTATATAGCGTGTGATCATTTAGTAAATGTATTCATTTCTATACTGATAGGAGAAGGGTCCAAAAATAGTTCACATTCACACAGACCGCAATAATATTCATTGACAATTTGCCTGGAAAATATGTTATCATTTTTCTCTATAATAATATGACTTTAAAAGATTTGGACTTTCTGTATATTCTGCTGCTGCTGTTGCTGCTGCTGCTACATCGCTTCAGTCATGTCCGACTCTGTGGGACCCCAGAGATGGCAGCCCACCAGGCTCCGCCATCCCTGGGATTCTCCAGGCAAGAACACTGGAGTGGGTTGCCATTTCCTTCTCCAATGCGTGAAAGTGAAAAGTGAAAGTGAAGTCGCTCAGTCATGTCCGACTCCCAGCAATCCCATGGACTACAGCCTACCAGGCTCCTCCGTCTGTGGGATTTTCCAGGCAAGAGTACTGGAGTAGGGTGCCATTGCCTTCGCATCTGTATATTCTGGAAAACATTAAATTGACTCACTACATTGGTGACTTCATGATGATTGGGAAAATGAGCAAGTCTCCTTATTGAGTTTCATCTTTGACTTTTGCAAAAAAACCAACAACTCCTTCTTTCCTCCCAAGCTATTTTCACTAACAATTTCAAACAAACCTAATCACATGAGGGAATCTCCTTCATATAAGTACCATCTCTTTCTCAATCTTGCAGAATTCAAATACTAACTTCAAGTGAGAGAAAACCATGATAGAATAATCAAAAGGCATGAAACTAAAGTCTTACTCTAACTAAAATAAAACCTTTATTAATGTTTATACAGAGAATGACATTTTAGAAACAAAATTTCTGCAACTGTTCTAACTTTACAGAAGCTCCAATATGTTTAAGTGTCATGTTTCAAGCATTCTTAAAAATGAATGTATCATAAAGAAAAAAATAGGGTTATATAAGAAAAGTTCAATCTTCCAAGACTGAACCAGGAAGAAATAGAAATTATGAACAACTGATTACAAGCAATGAAAGAAAAACTGTGATTAAAAATCTCCCCAAAAAACAAAAGCCCAGGGCCAGATGGCTTCACAGGTGAATTATATTAAATATTTAGAGAAAAGCTAAGACCCATACTTCTAAAACTCTTCCAAAATTTTTCAGAGGAAGGAACACTTCCAAACTCATTCTACAAGGCCACCATCACCCTGATACTACAACCAAAGATGAACACAGATGCAAAACTCCTCAACAAAATTCTAGCAAACAGAATTCAACAACACATTAAACAACATATTGATAAACCCATGATCAAATTGGGCTTATCCCAGGGATATAAGGATTCTTCAACAGATACAAATCAATCAATGTGATACACTGTATTAACAAATTGAAAGATAAAAACCATATGATAATTTCAGCAGATGCAGAAGCTTTCAACAAAATTCAATACCTATTTATGATTTTTTAAAAAAAGAAAACTCTTCAAAAATGGGCCACATATAAGGAACCTACCTCAACATAATAAAACCCAACTCCTGAGAAACCTCTTTGTGGGTCAAGAAGCAACAGTTAGAACCCTGAATGGATCAACTGATGGCTTCAAGATAGAGAAAGGAGTACGACAGGCCTGTCTTCTGTCACCATGTTTGTTTAACCTATATGCTGAGCACATCATGAGAAATGCCCTGCTAGATAAGTTACAAGCTAGAATCAAGATGATCAGGAGAAACATCAACAACCTCAGGTATGCAGATGATACCACTCTAATGGCAGAAAGAAGAGGGCCTCAAGAGCCTCTTGATGAGGGTAAAGGAGGAGAGTGAAGGAGCCGGCTTAAAACTAAATATTAAAAGATTAAGATCACGACATCTGGTCCCATTACTTCATGGCAAATAGAAGGGGAAAAGTGAAAGTAGTGACAGATATCCTCTTGTTAGGCTCTAAGATCACTGCAGATGGTGCCTGCAGCCTTGAAATCAGAAGACGATTGCTTCTTGGCTGGGAAGCTATGACAAACCTAGACAGTGTGTTGAAAAGCAGAAACATTACTCTGCCAACAAATGTCCCTATAGTCAAGGCTCTGGTCTTCCCAGTGGTCATATACAATTGTGAGAGCTGGACCATAAAGAAGTCAAAGTGCCAAATAAACAGTACCTTCAAACTGTGGTTATGGAGAAGATTCCTAAGAGTCCCCCGGGCAGCAAGAAGATCAAACCAGTCAATCTTAAGGGAAATCAACCCTTAATACTCATTGGAAGGACTGGATGAACTTCAGATGCTGAAGCTGAAACGCCAGTATTTTGCTCAATGGATGAGAACACCCAATTCATTGGAAAAGTCCCTGATGCTGGGAAAGACTGAGGGCAGAAGATAAGAGGGCATTACAGGATGAGATGCCTAGATGGTATCACTGATGCAATGGACATAAATTTGAGCAAACCTGAGATGGTGAGGGATAGGAAGGGATGGCATGCTGCAGTCTGTGGGGTCACAAAGAGTCGGACGTGACTGGGCAACTGAACAACAGCAATAATGATGAACCCACAGCAAACATTATTCTCAATGGTGAAAAGTGAAGCTAAGTTTTCTAAACTTAAGATTAGAAAACTAAGATCAGGAACAAGACAAGGGTGCCCACTCTTACCACTATTATTAACATAGCTTTGGAAGTCCTGCTGTGGCAATCAGAGAAGAAAAGAAAATAAAGGAGATCCAGATTGGGAAAGAAGAAGTAAAACTCTTACAGTTTGCAGATGACATGTTACTATTACATAGAAAACCCTAAAGATACCATCAGAAAATTACTAGAGCTAATGATTGAATTTAGCAAAGTTGTAGGATGCAAAATCAATACACAGAAATCACTTGCATTCTTATCCACTAACAATTAAATATTATAAAAAAGAAATTAAGGAATCAATCCTATTTACCATTGCAACAAAAAGAATAAAATACCTATAAATAAACCTACCTAAGGAGACAAAAGAGCTGTATACAGAAAACTATAAGACAATGATGAAAGAAATCAAAGGCAACATAAAGAGATGGAGAGATACTCCATGATCCTGGCTTGAAAGAATCAATATTTTGTGAAAATGACTACAGTATCAAATGTAATCTATAGAGTCAATACAATCTCCATCAAATTACCAATGGTATTATTCACAGAACTAAACAAAAAATATCATAATTCATATTGAAACATAGAGACCCCTAATAGCCAAAGCAATCTTGAGAAAGAAGAATGCAGCTGGAGGAAACCACCTTCCAGACTTTAGACTATACTTCAAAGCTATAGTCATCAAGACAGTATGGAACTGGCACAAAAACAGAATTATAGATCAACGGAACAAGATAGAAAGCCCAGAGATAAACCTATGCAGCTATTGATTGCTTGTTTTTGATAAAGGAAGCAAAAATATACAGTAGGGCAAAGATAGTCTCTTCAATAAGAACTGCCAGGAAAACTGGACAGCTACATGTAAAAGAACAAAATTAGATCATTTCCTAACACCATGCACAAAGATAAACTCAAAATGGATTAAAGACCTAAATGTAAGACCAGAAACTATAAAATTCTTAGAGGAAAACATAGGCAGAACATTGGATGACATAAATCACAGGAAGATCCTCTATGACCCACCTCTTAGAATAATGGAAATAAAATCAAAAATAAACAAGTGAGACCTAATTAAATGTAAAAACTTTTGCATAGCAAAGAAAACTGTAAACAGGTGGAAAGACAACCCTCAGAATGGGAAAATATAACATCAAATGAAACAACTGACAAAGGATTAATTTCAAAAATATACAGGCAGCTCATATAAATCAATACCAGAAAAACAAACAGTCCAATCAAAAAGTGGGAAAAAGATCTAAACTGGCATTTATCCAAAGAAGACATACAGATGGCTAATACATACATGAAAAGATGCTCAACATCACTCATTATTAGATAAATGCAAAATAAAACTACAATGAGATATCACCTCACATAGGTCAGAATGACCACCATCAAAAAACCTACAAACAATAAATGATGGAGAAGGTATGGAGAAAAGGGAACCTTCTTGCACTGTTCTTTGGAATGTAAATTGATACAGCCACTATGGAGAATAGTATAGAGATTCCTTTAAAAACTAGGAATAAAACCATCATATAATCCAGGAATCCCACTACTGGGCATATACCCTGAGGAAAACAAAATTGAAAAAGACACATATACCCCATTACAATAGCTAGGACATGGAAGCAATCTAGATGTCCACTGACTGACAGATGAATGGATAAAAAGCCATGGTACATATATTCAATGGAATATTACTCAGCCATAAAAGGGAATGCATTTGAGTCATTTCTAATGAGATGGGTGAATCTAGAGACTATTACACAGAGTGAAGTCAGAAAGAGAAAAACAAATATCATATACTAATACATATATATGGAATCTAGAAAGATGGTACTGATGTACCTATTTGCAGAGCAGCAATGGAGACACAGACAGAGAACAGACTTACAGATATGACTGGAGAAGAGGAATGAGAGGGTGGAATGTATGGAGAGAGTAAGTTGGAAACATACATTGCCATATGTAAAATAGATAGCCAATATTTGCTGTATGACTCAGGGAATTCAAACTGGGGCTGGTTAACAGCCTAGAGGGGTAGAATGGGGAAGGGGGTGGGTTGGTTGGTCAAGTGGGAGGGGACAAAGTAAACCTGTGGCTGATTCAAGTTGATGTTTGGTAGAAACCAACACAATACTGTAAAGCAATTATCCTTCAATTAAAAATTAATTTAAAAAGAAAAGTCTGTCCAGATGCAGCCTTATGTAAACCATAATGTTTCTAGTTTGATGAGACACCACTTATTCTCCTGTATATAGGATTTAGTCATGGAAGGAACAGATGGCTTTAAGGTAAGAGAATCAGAGAGTTTTCAATTCTTGTAGTGGATTTAAAGATTTCAAGAATAAAAAAGCAACATTAGATTTTAAAATTTTTATCACACATTTATAATATTCATAAGCCACAAGGGGAAAAAAGAAAGATTTTATAGGGAAAAAAAAAAGCTTACATAAAAGGGAATAAAATGAGACTTTAATAACTCACTTAATTATCCCTGAATGCTAGAAGCAATGTATTGCAAGTGCTATAAGAAAAAAAAAGGGGGGGGGGGCGGGCTTCCCTTGTAGTTCAGTCAGTAAAGAATCTGCCTGCAATTCAGGAGACTTGGGTTCGATTCCTGTGTCAGGAAGATCCTCTAGAGAAGGAAATGGCAACTTATTCCAGTATTCTTGCCTGGAGAATCCCAAGAACAGAGGAGCCTGGTAGGTTTCCAGTCCACTGGGTCACAAGAATCAGACACGACTTAGTGACTAAACCATTACCATTACCATTACCATAGGAAAAATAAGTTGTATTCACCTTAGAATTTTACTCCAACAAAATTTCAAGGATGAATGAGGTTTACTTACATAGGTATGGTTCCTGAGACAGGGCTGGGAAGAGTTCATCCAAGACTGAGTATAAAGATTCAAATTAAAGAAACTGGAAGACATGGAGTACAATTCACGTAAGGAAAATGAAGCCAGAAAGACAGAGGGCTTATTAGACAAAATACTTGGAGATTCACAATTTAATGACAAACCCAAATTGTCTAAGCGATGATTTTTAAAATATGATTCTAATAACATTGTTATGTACCAGAAAATGTAATATTTATATAAGCACAAGTGTTAAAACCCAGTTCTTTAGAAATATTCATATAGACAGAGCTTGGAGGACTTACACAATGTACATTTCATTGCAGCATTGTAATGTGAATGCCATTTGTCCTAGTTTTTAAATATTTTATGGTAGATGACAAAGGATAACATTTTCAAAGTTGGTAAATAAAGATAGAAAGTTTATTAAGTTATTCAAATGGTACAATCACTAAAATAAAAAGTTGTAATATACTGATAAATAACCATAATGTAAAATGGGAAATGAAGTCAGAGACTAAATGTACAAGATTCTCAGATATAGACATGGACCATTTCTAATGAAAAAGAAATGATACCTCAGAATCTAAAACCACAATACCAGAAGAACACAAAATACCGGAATGAACCAGAATACCAGAATGAACACAAAAGCCACATAGACTCACTCCCAGGGAGCAGATAAAGCCTTAATCCAGAAACTGGAGATGTGTGCCAGGCTGTAGTCAAGAGCATTAATTAAATAGTTACCAATATGTATATCAATTTTTATCCTTTTTGAATAGAATCATTTTAATTCCCTGCCTAAAAATCATATGCTGGGTGTGGACCAGAAAATCTGTCTTTTCAATCAACACATCTTCAAATCATGAGGAACTGTAACTAAGGAACCCCATCTATACCTAGTCATAATTTCAGGATAAGACCCAGTAATTAAAGCCTGAAACTGACGTCATAAAGTCCAAAGTGCTTTGGGAATCTTGGGGAGGCTGAGTATATTTTACACATGAGAGGAGTGATTGGATTGTATGTGTGTGAAAAATGGCCATGTTTTGTCATTTACCCCATTTAGACTTGGTATTCATTTGTCCATCTTTGTGAATCTGATCTGGCCTGGAGACAGGTTTTGACTATTCAGGCACAGATATTTCAAAACTTCAAAGCAGTTTTGCAAAGAATAAAATTTCAGGAAGAATTCAAAGAAACATTCATTTCATAAACTTAGAGAATAATCTTATGGTTACCATTGGGGGAAGGGAGATGGTGAAGGATAAATTAGGAGTT
Source organism: Bison bison bison (assembly GCF_000754665.1). Taxonomy (NCBI): domain Eukaryota; kingdom Metazoa; phylum Chordata; class Mammalia; order Artiodactyla; family Bovidae; genus Bison; species Bison bison. Next base: position 1,958,760 of record NW_011494721.1, read on the forward strand.
TCTGACTAGCAGATACACATTACTATATAAAAAACAGACAAACAATAATGACCTACTATACAGCATGGAGAACTATATTCAGTTGGAGAAAATAAAATGAAGTTTCTTTTTACTGTATGAAATGAGCAATAAATATTTAAAATATTTAGAAAACAGTGTATAGTCTATATTAAGTGGCACACCATGCCCATGGAACAACAGATGGTTCCAAATAGGAAAAGGAGTTCGTCAAGGCTGTATATTGTCACCCTGTTTATTTAACTTATATGCAGAGTACATCATGAGAAACGCTGGACTGGAAGAAACACAAGCTGGAATCAAGATTGCCAGGAGAAATATCAATAACCTCAGATATGCAGATGACACCACCTTTATGGCAGAAAGTGAAGAGGAACTCAAAAGCCTCTTGATGAAAGTGAAAGTGGAGAGTGAAAAAGTTGGCTTAAAGCTCAGCATTCAGAAAACGAAGATCATGGCATATGGTCCCACCACTTCATGAGAAATAGATGGGGAAACAGTGGAAACAGTGTCAGACTTTATTTTTCTGGGCTCCAAAATCACTACAGATGGTGACTGCAGCCATGAAATTAAAAGATGCTTACTCCTTGGAAGGAAGGTTATGACTAACCTAGATAGCATATTCAAAAGCAGAGACATTACTTTGCCAACAAAGGTTCATCTCATTCAAGGCTATGGTTTTTCCTGTGGTCATGTATGGATGTGAGAGTTGGACTGTGAAGAAGGCTGAGCACTGAAGAATTGATGCTTTTGAACTGTGGTATTGGAGAAGACTCTTGAGAGTCCCTTGGACTGCAAGGAGATCCAACCAGTCCATTCTGAAGGAGATCAGCCTTGCGATTTCTTTGGAAGGAATGATGCTAAAGCTAAAACTCCAGTACTTCGGCCACCTCATGCGAAGGGTTGACTCATTGGAAAAGACTTTGATGCTGGGAGGGATTGGGGGCAGAAGGAGAAGGGGACGACAGAGGATGAGATGACTGGATGGCATCGTTGACTCAATGAACGTGAGTCTGAGTGAACTCCGGGAGTTGGTGATGGACAGTGAGGCCTGGCGTGCTGCGATTCATGGGGTCACAAAGAGTTGGACACGACTGAGTGACTGATCTGATCTGATCTGATGCCTATAAAGACAAAGTTAAAAATTGAGGCTATGGAATAGAAAATTTTTAACACAATGAGGTAGGTATTCTTAACTGATCAAAATAATCAAAGCTATTTCCAAAAAATCAACCTGCTAAAATTGTTGATGGCAATAAAGAAATACAAAATATATAAAGGCATCAATAGGGTTGTTATAATGATTCAGGTAAAAATTCAAAAAGGAGTTGAACCAGAGGTATGTTTAAGGGAATGTTCTATACTCAACGTACATGGAAAACACAAAATTTGTTCAGCTTGGAATTAGTCAGAAAAGGATTTACTATTCATAGGAATAAGAAAAGCCAGTCTATTTATACTAATTATAAATTAAATTAAAACAAAATTTATAATGTTTCTGTAAAAGAGTACATTTATTTTCATTTCTACCATGAAAAATATTTTCAGTGTATATTTTATGATCACTTTAGTTGTTCACTGAGTGCCAGGATGAGAAAATATCTTACTGATGACTTATGTCAGTAATATGATCTGAGTGTACAAAGCTGTAAGAGTACTGCAGAAAAATCTGTCTGGGGTATATCAGTAAGAGTTGATGGCTACCTCTATGTTTTCTCTTCTACATCAAAATCAATTCAGTTACTTTGAATAAAAAATGGTCTCAGTACCATAAGGCTCTAATTCACTAACTGTATTTAAACATATCTTTGAATGAGCTCATCAACCTGTATTAAATTATACACTTAGATTTGACTTTGGTCTCTCCTCCATGGTATTTTTTTTTTTCTCCATGGTATTTTAACTTAAACCTAAGATACTGTGCAGAACTATTCCTTTGATTCAGCTTGTCAGCTTTATATTTATGAAATGGATCACAAATACAATCCCACCCTTACTGTAGATATTTACCTTATTCATTCAGATTAAATTATTCTATTATCTGTATTTTTCCAATATTTTCTACAGAAGTGTCCCATCCTTTGAAGTCTATACTGGATAAAAAAAGTAAGACATAATACTGTTCTATTGTACATTTCAAATGTATTACCAGATCACTTGTTGTATGAATTCACAAGAAAAACTTGTATTTTCAAAAAGGAGAAAAAAAAGCATGGTAGTAGAATAGCATATTTCACATAATCCCGTTCAGCTGAGTGGTATTGCTATATATATATATATGTATATATATATATATAGTTAAAATCTGGTTTTTAGGACTTCCCATGTGACTCAGCTGGTAAAGAATCTGCCTGCAATGTGGGAGACATGGATTCGATCTCTGGATTGGAAAGATCCCCTGGAGAAGGAAAGGCTACCCACTCCAGTATCCTGGACCCAGTCTTTTAGGTTTCCCTGATAGTTCCGTTGGTAAAGAACCCACCTGCAATGCAGGAGATGCCGGTTTGATTCCTGGGTCAGGAAGATTCCCTGGAGAAGTGATAGGCTACCCACTCCAGTATTCTGGCCTGGAAAATTCCATGGACTGTACGACAATCCATGGGGTTGCACAGAGTCAGACACAACTGAGCGACTTTCACTTTCATTTTAGGGCTTCATTGGTGGCTCAGATGGTAAAGAATCTGCCTGCCAATGCAGGAGACCCAGGTTTGATCACTGAGTCGGGAAGATCCCCTAGAGAAGGGAATGGCAACCCACTCCAGTATTCTTGCCTGAGAATTCCATGGACAGAGGAGCCTGGTGGGCTACAGTTCACGGGGTCACAGAGTTGGACACGACTGAGTGATTCACACACACACACACATACACACTAGTGGTAGAGTGAATAGGAATTCACTGGCCAAAGCAGGGGACATGGGTTCAATCTCTAATCTGGGAAGATGCCAAATGCCTTGGAGCAATTAAGTCTATGAATCACTATTACTGAGCCCACATGCCACAACTACTGAAGCCTGCACACGCCAGGGCCCACAAACCACAACTAATGAGCCTGTGTGCCACAATTACAGAAGTCTGTATGCCCTAGCACCTGTGTGCAAAAACTACTGAGCCCATGTACTGCAATTATTGAAGCCTATGCACCTTGAGCCTGTGCTCTGGGATAAGAGAAGACACAGAAATGAGAAGCCCATGCACTGCAATGAAGAGTAGCCTCACTCACTGCAATTAGAGAAAACCCACTGCTAAAATGCCCTAAAGCAACCTACAGATTTACTCTTGCCTGGAGAATCCCATGGAGGGAGGAGCCTGGTAGGCTACAGTCCATGGGGTCACAAAGAGTCGGACATGACAGCGATTTCACTTTCACTTTCACTATCAATGGAAAGAGTGACAGACTATTTTCTTGGGCTCCAAAACCACTGCAGATTGTGACTGCAGTCATGAAATTGCTCCTTGGAAGAAAAGCTATTACGACCAACCAAGACAATATATTAAAAACCAGAGACATTACTCTGCCAACAAAGGTCCATCTAGTCAAAGCTATGGTTTTTCCAGTAGTCATGTATGGATGTGAGAATTGGACTATAAAGAAAGCTGAGTGCTGAAGAATTTATGCTTTTGAACTGTGCTGTTGGAGAAGACACTTGAGAGTCCCTTGGATATCAAGGAGATCCAACCAGTTCATCCTAAAGGAAATCAACCCTGGATATTCATTGGAAGGACTGATGCTGAAGCTGAAACTCCAGTACTTTGGCCACCTGATGGGAAGAACTGACTCATTGGAAAAGATCCTGATGCTGGGAAAGATCGAAGGCTGGAGGAGAAGGAGCAGACAGAGGATGAGATGGTTGGATGGCATCACCAACTCTGTGCACATGAGTTTGAGTAAGCTCTGGGAGATGGTGATCAACAGGGAAGACTGGCATGCTACAGTCCATGGGGTCACAAAGAGTCAGACACTACTGAGCGACTGAACTGAACTATCAAAACTCCAATGACATTTTTCACAGAAATAGAATTTTTTAAATGCTAAAATTTACATGAAACCACAAAGACCCTGAATATGCAAAGCAATCCTGAGGAAAAAGAAAAAAGCTGGAGGCATCACATGTTTGCAGTTCAAATTATCTTACAAAGTTATAGTAATAAAAGCAACAAGGTATTGGCAGGAAAAAAAAAAGCAAGACACACAGATCAATGGAACAGAAATGAAAGCCCAGAAATAAACATACATATATGGACAATTAATTTACAGCATAGGAACAAAGAATACAGAGTAGAGAAAGAGCAAATCTACAACAAAAAGTGTTGGGAAAACTGTGCAACCACATGCACAAGAATAAAATTAGACCACTATTTCACACCATACACAAAAATCCACTCACACTAGATTAAGAAATATAATGAAATATTGGAACCCATAAAACCCATAAAAGAAAACATAGGCAGTATTCTCTTTGGTCTTAGCAACCTCTTTCTGGATATGTCTCATTAGGCAAGGGAAACAGAAGCAAAAATAAACAAATGGGACTCCATCAAAATAAGAAGCTTCTTCACAGAGAAGGGAACCATCAATGAAACAAAAAATACAATACACAGAATGGGAGAAAATATCTGCAAAGATATATACCCAATAAGAGGTCAATACTCAAAACATATAAAAACTCATACAACTCAGAAAAAACAACAACAACAACAACAACAACCCAAAGTGAAAAATGAGCAGATCTGAATAGACATTTATCCAAAGAAGACATGGATGGTCAACAGGAACATGAAAAAAAAAAAAAAAAAAAAAGCTCAACATTATTAGGGAAATACTGTTGTTCAATTATTCAGTTCAATTCATTTAAGTCACTCAGTCGTGTCTGACTTTTGCGACCCCATGAATCGCAGCACACCAGGCCTCCCTGTCCATTACCAACTCCCAGAGTTCACCCAAACTCATGTGCATTGGGTCGGGGATGCCATCCAGTCATCTCATCCTCTGTCATCCCCTTATCCTCCTGCCCCCAATGCCTCCCAGCATCAGGGTCTTTTCCAATGAGTCAACTCTTTGCATGAGGTGGCCAAAGGATTGGAGTTTCAGCCTCAGCATCAGTCCTTTCAGTGAACACCCAGGACTGGTCTCCTTTTGGATGGACTGGTTGGATCTCCTTGCAGTCCAAGGGACTCGCAAGAGTCTTCTCCAACAACACAGTTCAAAAGCATCAGTTCTTCAGTGCTCAGTTTTCTTCACAGTCAAACTCTCACATTCATACATGACCACTGGAAAAACCATAGCCTTGACTAGACAGACCTTTGTTGGCAAAGTAATATCTCTGCTTTTTAATATGCTATCTAGATTGGTCATAATCTTCCTTCCAAGGAATAAGCATCTTTTAATTTCATGGCTGCAATCACCATCTGCAGTGATCTTGGAGCCCAAAAAAATAAAGTCTGACACTGTTTCCACTCTTTCCCCATCTATTTCCCATGAAGTGATGAGACCAGATGCCATGATCTTAGTTTTCTGAAACTTGAGTTTTAAGCCAACTTTTTCACTTTCCTCTTTCACTTTCATCAAGAGGCTTTTGTTTCTCTTCACTTTGTGCTGTAAGGGTGCTGTCATCTACATATCTGAAAGTGAAGTCACTCAGTCATGTCCAACTCTTTGTGACCCCATGGACTGTAGCCTACCAGGCTTCCCCATCCATGGGATTTTCCAGACAAGAGTACTGGAGTGGGTTGCCATTTCCTTCTCCAGGGGATCTTCCTGACCCAGGGATTAAACCCAGGTCTCCCACATTGTAGGCAGATGCTTTACCATCTGAGCCACCAGGGAAGTCTCTGAAGTTATTGTTTTCCTCCCGACAATCTTGATTCCAGTTTGTGCTTCTTCCAGTTCAATTATTAGGGAAATGCAAATCAAAATGAATTCTTATCTCACACTTGTTAGAGTTAATATTATCGAAAAGGCGACAAATAAGTGTTAGAGAGGGTGTGGTGAAAAGTGAGCCCTCATACACTGTTGGTGGAAATGGAAATTGGTATAGCCACTCTGGAAAACAGTATAGAGACTCTTAAAAAATTAAAAACAGAATGACTATATGATCCAGGTGGTCTAATTCTGGGCATTTGTCCAAAAAATAGGAAACCGAAGTTATGTACCCCTATGTTCCTTGAAGCACTATCTATAATAGTGAATACATGGAATTAATCTAAGTGCCCATCAATGAATAAAGATGTGAGACATGTATAGACACATATATATAGGCTCTGTCCATGGGATTTCCCAGGCAAGAATACTGGAGTGGGTTGCCATTTCCTCCGATACACACATGCACACACACGCACACACATGCACACACACACTCACACACACACATACACACACACTCACACACTCTTACACAATAGAATACTACTCAAGTATAAAAAAGATGAAATCTCACCATCTGCAGCAACATGAATGGAAACTTTGAGTGTGTTATAATAAATGAAATGTCAGAAGAAGAAAGACAAATACTGTATTATTTCACTCACATATGGAATATAGATTTTTTTTTATTTAAATAAATGAAGAAACCAAGCCAAACAAAAACACAAACAGAGATAGAGAAAATAGAGTATGGTTACTGGGGGGAAGAGTATTTGGAAGAGGGTGAAATGGGTAAAGGGAGTCAATTGTACAATGACAAGTGGAAAATAAACTGTTGGTAGTGAGCAAGCTGTAATATATGACTTTGACAAAAGTCAAAATATATTGTTGTACACATGAAATACAAAATGCTATCAACTAAAGTTACCTCAATAATTACATTTTAAAATGTTTTTCTAGTAATTGATTGACAGTTACTTTCTGAAAGATACAGAAAATTATTTCTAAACTTGCTGCTGAAAAATATGACAGAATTTTTCTATCACACTCAAAGGCTTTAGCTAATAGGTAAAAACAAACATATATAACACAGTATTTTTGAAAATAATTATATAAATCATTTTACTCTCTGCTTAATTTGAGGACCTAATACTTGATTAAAATGAAGCAAGAAAAATGCAAAATTACCCTTTCATTATAACCATTCATAAAGTCTTATTTTTTAGAACTTGATAATTGACTTTTCCATAAGCTTCTACATGAGATTTACTCAAATATATCAATATTTTTTCTGAATAATGGGAAAAGGTAGTGAAGCACAATTTGCTACCTAATCAAACAATAAATTTTCTTTTTTCAAAGGGCTAAATACTATGCCTAACTTTCACAACCAATCCATTTACTGCACTAATTTTATGGGTTATTAGCTTGGACATAGTAGGCATGATTTTTGGTATCTTACCAACACTTAGATATTAACAGAAAGAAAGATTAAGACTGCCTGATGTTTCCAAAATTGTTTTATTTCTTATTATTCTCCATGTTCATTCATGGAAATGACTTAAGATAGTAATGAGCATATTTCTGAAAACTTAGGATCATAGTTTGTTTCAGAGTAAACTTACATTTATGCATATTTCTCTACATAACAAAAAATAATTTGATGTCTATTAATCTCATCATTTTATTAGAACAACTATTTTGCACAGGTCCACCCCAATTTAGTGATCTACAACTTTTACAGAGAAAAGTAAATGCAATAAAATAATAATAATAAAATAAATAGCACTGTAGCATCTGTCCATTTTATGTAGAATAGTATTGATATCTGGGTGGCTCCATACTTGCAGTACAAGTCCTATGTCACCCAGAGTCAATTGGGTATTTTTTAAAAAATTGTTTTTGTCTCATTCTTTTTTTCTTATAGTCTCTTTTTCTTTCCTTCCTCCTTCTCATCTTCTCTCCTTCTAAAAAAGAGACCTTTTCAGAAATTTCAAAGCATGTCGGATGCTGTTACACTGTCAACCTGTGTACAGTGTCAAGTAAGCTAAACTCAAAATTTAGCTGATATTCATTCTCAGAAAAACATTCAGAAGTATACAGACTTGTCTAGAATTAATACAAACATGGAAAAATCCTACATTTTAGATATATAACTGACATTCCCCTAAGCCTAGCTGACAAACATAGCTTCTATATTTATTTCCCCCTTAACTAACATTATTCAAATTCTCGGAAGATGATTACCTGGAAAGCTTTTACATTTCACATGCCATAACCATACTGCATACTGCAAATTTAGAATTTTATTAACTTATTTTGGCATTCCAGGAAAGGTGATTTTCTTCCATAGCCAATCACCACAATAAAATAAAATAATATCTGTATTATTTTGAATAGAAGGGAAATTACACTCACTTCACGTGAAAAATAATGCCACCTGGCCTCATTTATCATATGCATTTCTACATTTCTTATTCATTTATCAATAATCAAGGTTTTTATGTAAGTTTAAAATTGGACGATGTCTTCACATGCTCATACATGTGTATCCTCTTGCTTTGACTTCTCTCACGGAACATTTACCTAAGAAAGAGGGTCTACTTTCCTTTCTTATCAGAAAGCTGTGTAGGAAATTTAAATGTACAAATATAAGGTTATGCCAAATAAAAAGATACTGAAGACAATTAGACATGTACTTTAATTTTCCGCTATAAGAGTTATTAGAAATGTTACTTGCACTTCGCTTAAGGATGATATCAATATAAATTTTACAGGATCAAAAGAAACAAATGTAGTAACATCTGAAAATGTCTGGTACAGAATAAAGGTTCAAGAAATAATATTCTGCATGCTTTCCTCACTTAGGATGCAAGTGTTATGGTTATTATCTTCAACAAGAAGAAAAAAATAAAGTTCTTCAAAACCATGCCCTCATTACTGAATTTCCTCTCTCTTTATATCTGGGACTTCCCTGCTGGCTCAGATGGTAAAGCATTTGCATACAATGTGAGAGACCTGGGTCAATCCCTGGGTTGGGAAGATTTCCTGGAAAAGGAAATCCCCTGGCCTATAGCATATCAGGCTTCCCTGTCCTTCACCAGCTACCAAAGCTTGCTCAAACTCATGTCCTTTGGGCTGATGACGCCATCCAACCATCTCATCCTCTGTCATCCCCTCTCCTCCTTCCATCTTTCCCAGCATCAGTGTCTTTTCCAATGAGTAGGTTCTTTGCACCATGTGGCCAAAGTATTGGAGTTTCAGCTTCAGCATCAGTCCTTCCAATAAATATTCAGGGTTGATTTCTTTAGGATTGCCTGGTTTGAACTCCTTGCTGTCCAAGAGATTCTCAAGAGTCTTCTCCAAACCACAGTTCAAAAGGATCAATTCTTCAGCACTCAGCCTTCTTTATATTCCAACTCTCATCCATACATAACTACTGGAAAAACCATAGCTTTGACGATATGGAACTTTGTCTGCAAAGTAATGTCTCTGCTTTTTATTATGCTGTCTAGGTTTGCCCTAGCTTTTCTTCCAAGGAGTAAGCATCTTTTAATTTCATGGCTGCAGTCACCATCTGCAGTGATTTTGGAGTCCAAGAAAATAAAATTTGTTTCTGTTTTTTCCCCATCTATTTGCCATGAAGTGATATGACCAGATACCATGATCTTAGTTTTTTGAATGTTGAGTTTTAAGCCAGGTTTTTCTCTCTCCTCTTTCACTTTCAAGAGTCTCTTTAGTTCCTCTTCACTTTTGGCCATAAGGGTAGTATCATCTGTGTATCTGAGGTCATTGATACTTCCCCTGGCAATTCCAGCTTGTGCTTCATCCAGTCTGGCATTTTGTATTATGTACTCTGTATAGAAGTTAAATAAGCAGGGTGACAATATACTGCCTTGACATACTCCTTTCCCAAATTGGAACCAGTCTGTTGTTCCATGTCCAATTCTAACTGTTGATTCTTGACCTGCATACAGGTTTCTCAGGAGGTTAAGTGAGGTGAACTGGTATTCCCACCTCTTTAAGGATTTTTCACAGCTTGTTGTGATCCACACAGTCAAAGGCTTTAGTGTAGTCAATGAAACATATTTTTTTCTGGAATTCTCTTGCTTTTTCTCTGATCTATTGGATGATGACAATTTGATCTCTTGTTCCTGTGCCTTTTCCAAATTCAGCTTGTACATCTGAAGGTTCTCAGTTCACATACTGTAGAAGACAAGCTTGGAAGATTTTGAGCATAACCTTGCTAGCATGTGAAATGAGTGCAGTTGTATGTTAATTTGAACATTCTTTGGCATTGCCCTTCTTGGGAACTGGAATGAAAACTGACCTTTTCCAGTCCTGTGGCCACTGCTGAGTCTTCCAAATTTGCTGGCATATTGAGTGCAACACTTTAACAGCATCATCTTTTAGGATTTGAAATTGCTTTCTGGCCTTACTAAAGTCCAAATGGCAATCCCTGTAGTGCTCTTAAGAGAACTAAGAAGAAGGCAAACCTTGTAGGTTGAGCCATCAAAAAGGAGAATGAAAATATAAGAGAGGAAATCCAGATGCAGTGGCTGCTAATTCTAATTTTATAGGGAGTGGCCAGAAAGCACATTCAAAGAGCCAAGGACTGAGGCCTCACATTTTCAGACAGAGTTAGGGGAAGAAATTGAATTGGTTGGAAAAGTCAAGGTCCCAAATTATAATAACTAAATAAAAAACACATGAAAAAAATAACACATAAGCCTGAAGACAAGAAAATAGAAAACTTGTATAAAATAATTAGAAAATCACTTGAGGAGCAGAAAAAATGAATATTGCCTCCTAAAAATGTCATTTATGCAAACAAATAGCCTATACATTAGGGATTATTATCATTATCATCCTTCAAACTAGAAAACTGATTTTTAGAAAGTTCCAAAGTCTTGCCTAAGATTTTTTGCTTATAAATATTAGAGTCCATTGATGCTTTTGAAGATGGTGGAGGAGTAGGATGGGGAGAACACTTTCTCCCCCACAAATTCATCAAAAGAACATTTAAACGCTGAGTAAATTCCACAAAACAACTTCTGAATTCTGGCAGAGGACATCAGGCACCCAGAAAAGCAACCCAAGTCTTCGAAAGGAGGTAGGAAAAAATATAAAAGACAAAAAAAGAGACAAAAGAGGGAGGGACAGAGTTCTGTCCTGGAAAGGGAGTCTTAAAAAGAGAGAAGTTTGCAAACACCAGGAAACCTTCTCACTGCTGAATCTGTGCCGAGCCTCGGAAGCACAGAGGGCAACATGACAGGGAGGAAAAATAAATAAACAATTAAAACCTGCAGATTGTGAGCCCTACGGTAACTCCCCTAGCGGAGAAGCAGTGCAGACGCCTGCACACACCACTAGCAAGAGGGGGCTGGGCAGGGAGGCGCGGTGTGGGCTGCATTGCTTAGAGTAAGGATCTGGCCTGAATACCCCGAGTGCTATCTGAGCAAAATAATTTGGGCTAGCAAACCAGACTGTGGGATATCTACCACACGAAAAGCCAGCCCTAACCTAAGACACCGCCAGACCCACGAACGGAACAAAGGACTGAACAGAGATAGCTGGCTGCAGACCATCCCCCTCCACTGACAGGCAGCCAGAGCCAGAAGGGGGCAATCGCAGCCCCAGAGAGACATTATCTATAAAACTGTAAGCAGGCTTTTCTGCTAACTAAAACTTCTTATGGGTCTGGATGGTGAATATCTGCCTGAGAAGGTGCGCCGGTTGTACACCTAGATAACCTAGTGGCGGGGAGGGGG
>NW_011494721.1:1970753-1973395 GCF_000754665.1 Bison bison bison
AGTGAGCCTAAAAAAAAAAAAAAAAAAAGTGTCCACCACCGTCCCCTTTGTGTCAGGGTGGAAACCAGACACTGAAGAGACCAGCAAACAGAAGAAGCTATAACAGAGGGAACCGCCTTAGAAGCTACAGGCAATAGATTAAACCCTGTGGTTAGTACCGACTACAAAGGAAGGGGCCTATAGATCTTGAGAAATATAAGTCGGACCAAGGAACTAGCGGAAAATGAACTGACCCCACAATACTCACAACAAAACCAGAGAAAGTCCTAGATATATTTTTACTATTTTTACGATCATTCTTTCTTTCTTTTTTTTTTAATTTTTAAAAAAAATTTAAGTCCTCTATTATTCCTTTAATTTTCACTTTTATAACCTACTATTACTTTTCAAAAAAAAGACCCTATTTTTTTTAAAAAAAGGAAACTTTATGTATATATTTTTTATAATTTTTGTGACCTTGTTTTTTTTTTTTTTTTCTTCGTCTTTTCTTTAACATTGTATTTTTGAAATTCCAATCTCTATTCTAGATTTTTAATTTTAGCTTTTTGGTATTTGTTATCAATTTTGTACATTTTTTTTTAATAATTTTTGTGACTTTTTTTTCTTGCTCTCTTTCTTTCTCTTCTTCTTCTATATAACATTGTATATCTGAAATTCCAAACTCTACTCTAGATTTTTAATTTATGCTTTTTGGTATTTGTAATCAATTTTGTACCTATACTTTCTTTATAATTTTTGCGACTTTGTTTGTTTTTGTTTTTGTTTTTTTCTCTCTCTCTTTCTTTTTCTTCTTTTTTTTAACATAGTATTTTTGAAATTCCAAACTCTACTTTAGATGTTTAACTTTTGCTTTTTGGTATTTGTTATCAATTTTTTACCTATATTTTCTTTATAATTTTGAGACTTTGTTTGTTTTTTCTCTCTTTCTTTTCCTTCTTCTTTTCTTTAACATTGTATTTTTGAAATTCCAAGCTCTACTCTACATTTTTAATTTTTGCTTTTATGTATTTGTTACCAATTTTGTACCTTTAAGAACCCAATCTTCAGTACCCATTTTTCACTAGGGAGCAAGATTACTGGCTTGACTGCTCTCTCTCCCTTTGGACTCTCCTTTTTCTCCACCAGGTCGCCTGTGTCTCCTCCTAACCCCTCTCTGCTCTACCCATCTCTGTGAATTTCTGTGTGTTCCAGACAGTGGAGAACACTTAGGGAACGGATTACTGGCTGTATCTGTCTCCCTCCTTTTCATTTCCCCCTTTTATCCTCCTGGCCACCTCTGTCGCCTTCCTCCTTTTTCTCTTCTCTGTATAACTCCGTGAACATCTCTGATCAGTCCAGTTGTGGAGTGCACATTAAGGAAGTGATTACTGGCTAGCCCACTCTCTCCTCTATTGATTCCACCTCATCTCATTCGGGTCACCTCTAACTCCCTCCTCCCTCTTCTCTTCTCCATGTAACGCTGTGAACCTCCCTGACCCTCACGGTGGAGAAACTTTTCATCTTTAATGTAGATGTTTTATCAGTGGTGCTATATAGAAGAAGTTTTGAAACTACTGTAAAAATAAGACCGATAACTGGAAGCAGGAGGCTTAAGTTCAAACCCTGACTCCAGGGAACTCCTGACTCCAGGGATCATTAATTGACAGGAGCTCATCAAACGCCTCCATACCTACACTGAAACCAAGCACCACACAAGAGCCAACAAGTTCCACGGCAAGACATACCAAGCAAATTCTCCAGCAACACAGGAACACAGCCCTGAGTTCCAATATACAGGCTGCCCAAAGTCACCCCAAAACCATAGACATCCCATAACTCATTACTGGACACTTCATTGCACTCCAGAGAGAAGAAATCCAGCTCCACCCACCAGAACACCGACACAAGCTTCCCTAACCAAGAAACCTTGACAAGCCACCTGTACAAACCCACACACAGTGAGGAAACGCCACAATAAAGAGAACTCCACAAACTGCCAGAATACAGAAAGGACACCCCAAAATCAGCAATTTAAACAAGATGAAGAGACAGAGGAATACCCAGCAGACAAAGGAACAGGATAAATGCCCACCAAACCAAACAAAAGAGGAAGAGATAGGTAATCTACCCGATAAAGAATTCCAAATAAGGATAGTGAAATTGATCCAAAATCTTGAAATAAAAATGAAATCACAGATAAATAGCCTGGAGACAAGGATTGAGAAGATGCAAGAAAGGTTTCACAAGGACCTAGAAGAAATGAAAAAGAGTCAATATATAATGAATAATGCAATAAATGTAATAAAAAACACTCTGGAGGCAACAAATAGTAGAATAACAGAGGCAGAAGATAGGATTAGTGAATTAGAAGATAGAATGGTAGAAATAAATGAATTAGAGAGGAAGAAAGAAAAACGAATTAAAAGAAATGAGGAAAATCTCAGAGACCTCCAGGACAATATTAAACGCTAAAACATTCGAATCATAGGGGTCCCAGAAGAAGAAGACAAAAAGAAAGACCATGAGAAAATACTTGAGGAGATAATAGTTGAAAACTTCCTAAAATGGGGAAGGAAATAATCACTCAAGTCCAGGAAACCCAGAGAGTCCCAAACAGGATAAATCCAAGGCGAAACACCCCAAGACACATATTAATCAAATTA
>NW_011494721.1:1973712-1974113 GCF_000754665.1 Bison bison bison
CTCTAGACAGGAAACACAAAAACGGTGTATAAATTCAAACCCAAAACAATAAAGTAAATGGCAATGGGATCATACTTATCAGTAATTACCTTAAACGTAAATGGGTTGAATGCCCCAACCAAAAGACAAAGACTGGCTGAATGGATACAAAAACAAGACCCCTACATATGCTATCTACGAGACCCACCTCAAAATAGGGGACACATACAGACTGAAAGTGAAGGCTTGGAAAAAGATTTTCCATGCAAATAGGGACCAAAAGAAAGCAGGAGTAGCAATACTCATATCAGATAAAATAGACTTTAAAATAAAGGCTGTGAAAAGAGACAAAGACGGTCACTACATAATGATCAAAGGATCAATCCAAGAAGAAGATATAACAATTATAAATATATATGTAC
>NW_011494721.1:1975566-1976573 GCF_000754665.1 Bison bison bison
GCTATATATGACAAACCCACAGCAAACATTATCCTCAATGGTGAAAAATTAAAAGCATTTCCTCTAAAGTCAGGAACAAGACAAGGGTGCCCACTTTCACCATTACTGTTCAACATAGTTTTGGAAGTTTTGGCCACAGCAATCAGAGCAGAAAAAGAAATAAAAGGAATCCAAATTGGAAAAGAAGAAGCAAAACTCTCACTATCTGCAGATGACATGATCCTCTACATAGAAAACCCTAAAGAATCCACCAGAAAATTACTAGAACTAATCAATGATTATAGTAAAGTTGCAGGATATAAAATCAACACACTGAAATCCCTTGCATTCCTATACACTAAGAATGAGAAAATAGAGAAATTAAGGAAACAATTCCATTCACCATTGCAACGGAAAGAATAAAATACTTAGGAATATATCTACCTAGAGAAACTAAAGACCTATATATAGAAAACTATAAAACACTGGAAAGAAATCAAAGAGGACACGAATAGATTGAAAAATATGCCATGTTCATGGATTGGAAGAATAAATATAGTGAAAATGAGTATACTACCCAAAGCAATTTATAGATTCAATGCAATTCCTATCAAGCTACCAACGGTATTCTTCACACAGCTAGAACAAATAATTTCACAATTTGTATGGAAATACAAAAAACCTCGAATAGCCAAAGCGATCTTGAGAAAGAAGAATGGAACTGGAGGAATCAACCTGCCTGACTTCAGGCTCTACTACAAAGCCACAGTCATCAAGACAGTATGGTACTGGCACAAAGACAGAAATATTGATCAATGGAACAAAATAGAAAGCCCAGAGATAAATCCACGCACATATGGACACCTTATCTTTGACAAAGGAGGCAAGAATATACAATGGAGAAAAGACAATCTCTTTAACAAGTGGTCCTGGGAAAACTGGTCAACCATTTGTAAAAGAATGAAACTAGAGCACTTTCTAACACCATACACAAAAATAAACTCAAAATGGATTAAAGATCTAAACGC
>NW_011494721.1:1976697-1977598 GCF_000754665.1 Bison bison bison
AACAAACACATGAAAAGATGTTCAACATCACTCATTATCAGAGAAATGCAAATCAAAACCACTATGAGGTACCATTTCACGCCAGTCAGAATGGCTGCGATCAAAAAGTCTACAAGCAATAAATGCTGGAGAGGGTGTGGAGAAAAGGGAACCCTCTTGCACTGTTGGTGGGAATGCAAACTAGTACAGCCACTATGGAGAACAGTGTGGAGATTCCTTAAAAACTGGAAATAGAACTGCCTTATGATCCAGCAATCCCACTGCTGGGCATACATACCGAGTAAACCAGAATTGATAGAGACACGTGTACCCGAATGTTCATCGCAGCACTGTTTATAATAGCCAGGACATGGAAGCAACCTAGATGTCCATCAGCAGATGAATGGCTAAGAAAGCTGTGGTACATATACACAATGGAGTATTACTCAGCCATTAGAAAGAATACATTTGAATCAGTTCTAATGAGGTGGATGAAACTGGAGCCTATTATACAGAGTGAAGTAAGCCGTAAGGAAAAACACCAATACAGTATACTAACGCATATATATGGAATTTAGAAAGATGGTAACAATAACCCTGTGTACAAGACAGCAAAAGAGACACTGATGTATAGAACAGTCTTTTGGACTCTGCGGGAGAGGGAGAGGGTGGGATGATTTCGGAGAATGGCATTGAAATACGTATAACATCATATATGGAACGACTCGCCAGTCCAGGTTCGATGCATGATACTTGATGCTTGGGGCTGTGCACTGGGATGACCCAGAGGGATGGTATGGGGAGGGAGGAGGGAGGAGGGTTCAGGATGGGGAACACATGTATACCTGTGGCAGATTCATTTCGATATTTTGCAAAACCAATACAATATTGTGAAGTTTAAAAATAAAATAAAATGTAAAAA
>NW_011494721.1:1977698-1978107 GCF_000754665.1 Bison bison bison
TAAACGTAAGACCAGAAACTATAAAACTCCTAGAGGAGAACATAGGCAAAACACTCTCCGACATACATCACAGCAGGATCCTCAATGACCCACCTCCCAGAGGTGGAAATAAAGCAAAAATAAACAAATGGGACTTAATTAAAATTAAAAGCTTCTGCCCAACATAGGATACTATAAGCAAGGTGAAAAGACAGCCTTCAGAATGGGAGAAAATTATAGCAAATGAAGCAACTGACAAACAACTAATCTCAAATATATACAAGCAACTCCTACAGCTCAATTCCAAAAAAATAAATGACCCAATCAAAAAATGGCCAAAGACTAAATAGACATTTCTCCAAAGAAGACATACAGTTGTCTAACAAACACATAGAAAAGATGTTCAACATCACTCATTATCAGAGAAATG
>NW_011494721.1:1978207-1989028 GCF_000754665.1 Bison bison bison
AGGAGATCCAACCAGTCCATTCTGAAGGAGATCAGCCCTGGGATTTCTTTGGAAGCAATGATGCTAAAACTGAAACTCCAGTACTTTGGCCACCTCATGGGAAGAGTTGACTCATTGGAAAAGACTCTGATGATGGGAGGGATTGAGGGCAGAAGGAGAAGAGGATGACAGTGGATGAGGTGGCTGGATGACATCACTGACTCGATGGACATGAGTCTGGGTGAACTCCGTGAGTTGGTGATGGACAGGGAGGCCTGGCGTGCTGCGATTCATGGGGTCGCAAAGAGTTGGACACGACTGAGCGACTGATCTGATCTGATCTGATCTGATTGTTAACTACAGACAAAAATTTATACAGCAAACCTCGATAACTTATTCATCTTGCATTAGTGAAACTTTATAACCATTCATTACCAATTTCCTTTTTCCCCATTTCTATTTCCTGTTTCTCCATTTTGTTTGTTCCTATCAACCACAGTTCTATGAAAGTGAAAGTCACCCAGTCGTGTCTGACTCTTTGTGACCCCAAGAACTATACAGTCAATGAAATGCTCCAGGCCAGAATACTGGAGTGGGTAGCCTTTCCCTTCTCCAAGGGATTTTCCTAACCCAGGGATTGAACCCAGGTCTCCTGTACTGCAGGCAGATTCTTTACCAGCTGAGCCACATGGGAAGCCCAAGAATACTGAAGTGGGTAGCTTATTCTTTCTCCATCAGATTTTCCCAACCCAGGAATTAAACTGGGGTCTCCTGCATTGCAGGCAGATTCTTTACCAACTGAGCTATCAGGGAAGCTATGAGTTTGACTATATTACATACCTCACTTAAGTGGAGTTCAGTAACTGGTCTATTTCATTTAGCATAATATCCTCAAGATTCATCAAGTACTATTGCATGTTACTGGATTTCCCATTTTAAGGATGAATATTATTCCATTTGATGTAAGAACTACATTTTCTTTATTCATTTATTTGTTGATGGACACTTAGGTTATTTCTACATCTCAGCTACTGTGAATAGTTCTGAAATTAACAATAGGAGTGCTAATATCTCTTCAGGATCCTGATTTCAATTCTTTTGGATAAATATCCAAAAGTGGGATGGCTGGATCATATGGTAGTTCTGTTTTTAAAATTTTGAGGAATGGGTTGCCATTTCCTTCTCCAGCGGATCTCCCTGACCCAGGAATTGAAAGGAAATGGCTACTAACTCCAGTATTCTTGCCTGGAGAATTCCATGGACTGAGGAGCCTGGCAAGCTACAGTCCATGGGGTTGCAAAGAGTTGAACACAAGTGAAAAACTAACAAAGGGGCTTCTCTGGTGGCTCAGATGATAATCTGCCTGCAATGCAGGAGACCAGGGTTTGATCCCTGAGTCAGGAAGATTCCCCTGGTAAAGGGAATTGATATACACTTCAGTATTCTTTCCTAGAGAGTTCCATGGACAGAGGAGCCTGGCGGGCTACAGTCCATGGGGTTGCAAAGAGTCAGAGATGACTGAGAGACTAACACTTTCCTTTGGTAAGAGACATCAAACTAAATGTGAGGTGATAGCTCATTGCAGTTTTGATTTGCATTTCTCTCATGTAAGTGATATTAAGTATCTTTCCATATATGTACTGTGGATATACTTTCCATATACATAGATATACTTTCCATATATCTTCCTTAAGGACATGTCTATTCATTCTTTAGTTTAATTTTTAATTGACCTTTTTTTTTTCTTTTTTTGCCAATGAGTTGTAAGAGTTTCTTATGTACAATAAGTTTCCAACATCTGAACCTTCAAGTTGTGAACATTCAATGATGTGAACATGCATTTGCATGTCTAATCATGTAAATTAGTTCATGTGTCTGGCACTTTCACAAATGTGAAAGTGGCTGTGCTTTTGTGTACTTTACTATACAGTACTGTATAGAGTGCAGTAGTAGAGTATCTTTATTTTGAGCTAGATCTGCAAGAGGACGACCTCACTGAACTCCCCTCTGTGCAACAGGACAATCTTACTAATGAAGACTTGATGGCATTGGAGTTCCAGAGAAAGGATAAATAAGAAATAAGGAGTAGTAGTAACTAAAGAATTAAAGATATTCACAACATGGGAAATTGTAAAGGTATTGTCTTTATTTTAGGAGGCAATGTTAGTTCTTGAGGCACAGGACCCAAACGAAGAACAGTACACAAAGGCTGCAGCAGCCATTCAGAATTCTATCCAGTGCTACCGAGTCATCTGTGATGGAAAAAAATAAGAGCTATCACCCAGAAATCATTGGATTATTTTTTCAAGACTGCAAATAGAATTGAATCCAGCAAGGAACCAGAACCTGTGCCATCAACGTCAGGCATGAATGTAACTGCAGCTTGCCCTTCGTCTCCTATTGTTGATGATCCTTCAGCTCTACCGTCTCCCACCTCCTTTCCATCCTCCAGGCAGTAACTATTCTTGCCTATTCACTTGATGCTAGCTCTTCTACTATACTATTGTATTTTTCAATGTACTGTACTGTAAGATTAAATTTTTTAATTTGCTTCTTTATGTATTATTTGTTTGAAAAGTATTACAAACATTACAGTATAAAACTATATAGCTGATTGTGTTAGTTAGGTACCTAGGCTAACTCTGTTGGACTTACAAACAAATTGGACTATGAACAAGCTCTTGGGATGGAATTTATTCATATGTAGGAGACTTACTGTATTTTGGAAAGTAACCCCTTATTTAACAGAAGATTTGCAAATATTTTCTCTCATTCTGAAGGTTTCCTTTTACTCTGTTGTTTTTCTTTGTTGTGTACTTTTCTGAGTTTGATATAGTCCCACTTGCTCATTTTCTATTTTGTGGCCTGTGCTTTTGGTGTTGCATTAACTGATATCATGGAGGTTTTCCCTATGCTTTCCTACAGTAATTTTAGGGTTTAGAATATTATGTTAAAGTCTTTAATTCATTTTGAGTTGATTTTTGTTTATGGTGTAAGATAGGGGACTGATTTCACCCTTTTGCACATAGATACCCAATTTTCTCTTCACCATTTGTTGAAGAGACTATCTTCATTGTGTATTCTTGGCATCCTGGTAGAAGGTCAGTTGACTGCACATGTATAGATTTATTTCTGGGCTCTTAAGTCTGTTTCATT
Source organism: Bison bison bison (assembly GCF_000754665.1). Taxonomy (NCBI): domain Eukaryota; kingdom Metazoa; phylum Chordata; class Mammalia; order Artiodactyla; family Bovidae; genus Bison; species Bison bison. The sequence goes on from NW_011494721.1 coordinate 1,981,343, forward strand.
GGTCTATATGTCTGTTTTAATGCCAATACTATTCCACTTTCATTACTGCAGCGTTATGGTTTGAAATCAGGAAGTGTGATGATGCCTTCAGCTTTGTTCTTCCTTTGCAAGATTGTTTTGACTATTTGTGGCCCTTCATAATTACATATGAATTTTAGAACTAGATAAGCTTTTAATCACTAAATTGCATTTTCTTTAAGGTTCACATCATGGGATTTGTGTGGCTGTAGTAAGCATAGCATGATAAGGCTAAATATCTGATGCATCTGATACTATTGTTCTAAAGGTTTTCATCCTATAGGTTTTTGCTTCTTGTTTTCTTTTTGGAATATAGTCTGGTCTTTATACTTCTTCCTGCAGGCATGTCTATGTTATTTACAGAAGCTTAAAATTTTCTTTTCTATTTGACAAATATAAAATACAATCATATATATTTGATATAAAGATTTTCAAAATATTAGAAACAATTAAGTATGTATATTGAGCTCTCATGCTCATTCTTACTATTCTTACTAGGGTGTCTTCTTCCTTTTTACTTTCCTTGCTTTCTCCATCTCCCACCCTCTCCTTCTCCTTGCCCAGTTTCCTATTCTCTCTCTCTCGCACGCGCGCGCTCTTTTGTTCTGGATCAAGGTGAGGGAAGGATTCAGTAGTGCTGACCTACCCTGAAGCATTCTTTTTCTAAGAGTGTGTCTCTGTGTCTCTAACATATGAACATATCCATATATTTTCTTTTTATAGCCTGCACATCAAATACCTTCTTGAAAAACTAAAGTAAGTACTTGAACTAAAGTCATTATTTTCCTTCATCAGAGAGAAAAGAAAGAAGCCTACAAATAACTTTTTCTTTATTTTCTGGTAGCCTGCCACAGATGAAGTTTACACTAATTAGAAACCGTCTGGAGGCATGAGAGCAGATTGAGCCTTCGGCTAGAAGTGCTTCCTGACAGGTGGTTCACCACAAAGCAACATTACAATTACCTAACACACTGTTTGATTTGTGTAAACCTCATTACTACTCACATTATTTAATGAACTATGAGCATTCCTTCACTTCACTGCAGATTGCAGTGCTCCATTTTCATTTCAATTCAGGAATGAAGATTGCATGGTTTAAACCCATTTGTTTGTTTTGTTTTTTTTTTTTTAAGTCAAATACTGCCTTGAATTTATAATTCTGAATTTGAGCAGCAGTTTTAAAATATCTACCTAAAACCAATAATGAAACAGGCAGGCAAAGTTTGTTCATAATATTAACAATATTAAGATTTAACCTCTTAGGCTATATTTCCCCCATGAATAAAAGAGAAAAACTGATTTTTCCAAATATATGTGTGTGTTCTGTGTGTGTTCCCATGTGTAGTGAGGTGGAAAATTAAAGCAATTGTCCAGATAATTCAAGCCTCTAAACACAAAATTGCCTCAATTCTTAAGTTTTCTGTGTATGTCTGCATAATCTATAAGTCCACTTAAATGAAACCAAAATATTATATTTTTCTTTTTAAAAAGTATAAATTACTTTATATCTACCTTAGCCTAACAGCTCATGTTCTAATGGCTCATGAATTTTTTGTTCTGGAAACAGAACAAAGGGTTATTTACAGTTTCCCAAAGAAGTAATTCTAGTTAAAAGAATCTGATAAGAATAGATATAGTTTTCTGTAATTTACTCTATTAAAATTGTTTTTTCTAGGTTGTCTACATATGCCTAGCATTGTGTTACATTCTCATAATAAATAGACTCAAGATTTTTTATTGCTTGGTTCTAAAGTTCAATTAGCTTTCAAATTGAACAAAATTTTACCTCAATGTTTTTTCAGGGCTTATCACTATTATCTACTTCCAGAAGCTTCTATTCCTATCTAATGGCTTACTTAATATCTCCTAGACACACCCCTATACTAGCAATGCCCTCCTAAAGGCATCATCTATTTATTTCTTCCCATCAGCACAAAAGCAACTCAGTACAGTTCTGCCTGATTCAAGGATGGACTCTTCAACATTATCCGTGTGCCTGACCTTCCAGATTCAGTAAAACACTCTCTGTAAGTCATGATGACCTAATTATGATGCAGTTACAAACTACCCACACCAAATTCATGACATAACAAAAGTTGCTCACCTGTAGTTCATTTTCAATGTCAGCTTCTAGACAATGTGCTCATTCATTGGAGACACTCAGAAATCCAGCCAAATGGAAGCTTCCTCTATACCTGTATCTCCATTAACACAGGGGTGGGATAATTAAACTGTGATGAATCATGCAACAACTCTGTGGTAGACTAAAAATGTCTGAGATTTTTTTATTCCTAGTCTTTTTTTATTATCATGGAGTTTAATCCCTGTCATATAAATCTGGCCTTGTTTTAGTGACCTGTCTGATACATAGACCATGGTAAAAATGACAATGTGTGAGTTCCAAGGCCTGGTTACAAGATGCCCTGAAGCTTAATGTTTTAGGGAGCTCTGAGGTACCATCCTTTCAGCCATTCTTACCATGGAGCCAGACAGGTAAATGAAGTTACTTTGCACTCTTCAGGCCAGATCTAGAGTTGCCAGCTGAAAACTACTAACTGATCTCAGGGTTCCCCTGTTGGTTCAGTGGTAAAGAACTCGCCTGCCAATTCAGTAACCACAGGAGAGGCCAGTTCAATCCCTGGGTTGGCAAGAAGCCCTGGAGAAGGAAATGACAAACCACTCCAGTATTCTTGCTTAGGAAATCCACAGACAGAGGACCCTGGCAGGCTAGAGTCCATGGGGTCTCAAAAGAGTCAGATACAACCTAGCAATTGAGCACACACAGCTGATCTCAGTCAACTAGACACTGAGCAAAAGAATCTACCAGTTCATCTTGATCTGAGTTTCTAATATAGAAATTAGGAGTTATAATACCATGTGTGAAGGTGTTATATTTGGGGTAGTTTATTACACAGCAAACATAAGCAGACCAAACTATTTTAAAGCTTTCACTCAGTAACAAATGTTTCTTCTCATGACTAATTAGCCAAAGAAATGCCCAATGCAGAGAATATTACCAAATTCAATAACTATAACACTGGTGATTATAACAAATACCACCTTTTTTGAAAGCAATATATTTTGCTCCTGAATCTTTTAGAAATTATTTAACTGGCAATTACTCATGTGCTGCTGTTGATATATTTTCTATTTTGAATTGCTATTTTAATATTTTACTTTAACATGTTCTTATTGATTAGTTGTAGAATGTGTTCTAATCCTTGAAACATAAAGATATCAGAAAAAAATTAAAAAGTAAAGACAAATAGAGTAGCAGTATGAGTCAAATCAACAAGGCAGGGATGGCCACTGTGGATCTGTAATAGTGAGTAGATTTAGAAGAGGAACTGAAAATTAGAAACATTATAGGAAAGATATCAGGCAAAGTAGGCTGGCATTAAGTGGTAATAGAGCTGAAAAAGCAGACAGAGGGTTTTGTGTACATTTGATGCCATATGCATTTCAATAATTATTAGAAGATATAATAAGTATGGATTTGAAGCACAGCTTTCTTTGGCAAAGATATACAGTTTTCACTGAGTCTGAAAAGGCTACAACTAAAGAGAGCTGCCAGGATATGTTTTGCGAGTTGTATGTTACAGATGAAGGAATTCAGAATGTCACCCCAAAATATGCCTTTGTGATATAAATATTATCTTGAGCTGAAGGTAATTAAGAAGCAGTAAGCCCAGGAAGAGTTTCCCATTTTAGAAATGCCTAAAGGCAGGAACATAAATTCTCCTTATACTGTACTGACTCTTAGCCTAAAGACTGTACCAGGATAATCTGCAAACAAAATGTATTCCATTAGTTTCTTTTCCGGAGAGGGCAGTGGTGCCCCACTCCAGTGCTCCAGCCTGGAAAATCCCATAGACGGAGGAACCTGGTGGGCTGCAGTCCATGGGGTCGCTGAGGGTTGGATACGACTGAGCGACTTCACTTTCACTTTTCACTTTCATGCATTGGAGAAGGAAATGGCAATCCACTCCAGTGTTCTTGCCTGGAGAATCCCAGGGATGGGGGAAGCTGGTGGGCTGCCGTCTATGGGGTCGCACAGAGTCGGACACGACTGAAGCGACTTAGCAGCAGCAGCAGTTTCTTTTCATGTATTTTACTTTCCACAGTATTGCTTGGAAGCCTAAAACTACTTTCCTTTTTCCTGTGTCTATATTGACTGTTCTGTGTTGAAGATGCTATATAAGCAGCAATACTAAACTACCACTCTAAGTTTCTTTTAGGCTTCACATGTCATATATTGGAGAAGGAAATGGCAACCCACTCCAGTGTTCTTGCCAAGAAAATCCCTTGAACAGAGGAGCTTGGTGGGCTACAGTCCATGGGATCACAAAAGAGTTGGATATGCCTTAGTGACTAAAGAACACGTCATATATACCATAAGCATTAATAAAAAATTTTCTTCTTCTTAATCTTCTTGTTAAAGAGCCCAGCTGAAAAGCTGAGTAAAGTGTTGCCTTAACTATACAGACAATATTAGTAGTTATGGTTAACAGAAAGAAAAATGGTAATCTGAAAAAATTTTCAAGATGTCAGGAGTCTATGAAGCTTGTAAGACTTCTAAATGAATACAAGTTACCTTGGCTGGGAAACTTGAAGGATAAATTTCACTGCTACAGTAAAATGGAAGAATTTAAAAGGCAAGCTGAATTGGAAAGTGAAAGCAATTTGTATATTTAACTTAACATGGATTTGGGTGCTTATTCTAAGACAAGTAAATTAAAATAAAAAATAGAAAATATTCAGGGAAAAATGAAAGCATTAAATCTTGAAAAATTCAAAAGTACTTATTTTTCCTAGAGTTCATGTGCATTCTTAGTCTCCAGTTAAAGTTTATTAATACTAATGTTCATCATTTGAAAAAATAACATTAGAAATTCAATTATCAGGGACTAAAAGAAAATAATAACCAACAATTTACCACATAACTGTCAAATATATCCTTTCTGATTATCTATACACAATAAAAACTACATACAATAAACACAATGAAAAATACACACAATAAAAACACTTAACAACAGACTAAATCACAAAGGTACAAAGTTGCAAATGCTTATGATATTTGTGGTATGATGAAGGATGCATGTGTACGTGCATGCTAAGTCACTTCAGTCATGTCCGACTCTGCAACCCCATGGACTGTGGCCTGCCAGGCTCCTCTGTCTATGGGATTCTCCAGGCAAGAATACTGGAGTGACTTGCCATTTCCTTCTCCAGAGGATCTTCCCAACCCAGGGATTGAACCCACATCTCTTATATCTCCTGCATTGGCAGGTAGGTTCTTTATCACTATAGTCATCACAAAAGCCCCCAAGATGAAGGCTAAACAGCCTTCGATTCTGTTTAAACCCAACTGTATTAGCTGAAAAAAGACACAAAGGTGGTCACTTGGAATAAAGTCTTTAAGAATCTGCCACTGCAACATTCTATTCTTCTGTGCCTAATTTTTGGTGAGACTGTACAAGAAGTTCAGATCAGATCAGTCACTCAGTCATGTCGGACTCTTTACGACCCCATGAATCACAGCACGCCAGGCCTCCCTGTCCATCAACAACTCCCGGAGTTCACTCAGACTCATGTCCATCAAGTCGGTGATGCCATCCAGCCATCTCATCCTCTGTCGTCCCCTTTTCCTCCTGCCCCCAATCCCTCCCAGCATCAGAGTCTTTTCCAATGAGTCAGCTCTTCGCATGAGGTAGCCAAAGTAATGGAGTTTCAGCTTTAGCATTATTCCTTCCAAAGAAATACCAAGGCTGATCTCCTTCAGAATGGACTGGTTGGATCTCCTTGCAGTCCAAGGGACTCTCAAGAGTCTTCTCCAACACCACAGTTCAAAAGCATCAATTCTTTGGCGCTTAGCCTTCTTCACAGTCCAATTCTCAAATCCATACAAGACCACAGGAAAAATCATAGCCTTGACTAGACCAACCTTTGTTGGCAAAGTAATGTCTCTGCTTTTGAATATGCTATCTAGGTTGGTCATAATTTTCCTTCCAAGGAGTAAGCGTCTTTTAATTTCATGGCTGCAGTCACCATCTGTAGTGATTTTGGAGCCCAGAAAAATAAAGTCTGACACTGTTTCCAGTGTTTCCCCATCTATTTCCCATGAAGTGGTGGGACCGGATGCCATGATCTTCATTTTCTGAATGTTGACCTTTAGGCCAACTTTTTCACTCTCCATGTTCACTTTCATTAAGAGGCTTTTGAGTTCCTCTTCACTTTCTGCCATAGGGTGGTGTCATCTGCATATCTGAGGTTATTGATATTTCTCCTGGCAATCTTGATTCCAGCTTGTGTTTCTTCCAGTCCAGCATTTCTCATGATGTACTCTGCATATAAGTTAAATAAACAGGGTGACAATATACAGCCTTGACGAACTCCTTTTCCTATTTGGAACCAGTCTGTTGTTCCATGTCCAGTTCTAACTGTTGCTTCGTGACCTGCATACAAATTTTTCAAGAGGCAGATCAGGTGGTCTGGTATTCCCATCTCTTTCAGAATTTTCCACAGTTTCTTGTGATCCACACAGTCAAAGGCTTTGGCATAGTCAATAAAGCAGAAATACATGTTTTTTCTGGAACTTTCTTGCTTTTTCTATGATCCAGAGAATGTTGGCAATTTGATCTCTGGTTCCTCTGCCTTTTGTAAAATCAGCTTGAACGTTAGGAAGTTCACGGTTCACATATTGCTGAAGCCTGGCTTGGAGAATTTTGAGCATTACTTTACTAGCGTGTGAGATGAGTGCAATTGTGTGGTAGTTTGAGTATTCTTTGGCATTGCCTTTCTTTGGGATTGGAATGAAAACTGACCTTTTCCAGTCCTGTGGCCACTGCTGAGTTTTCCAAATTTGCTGACATATTGAGTGCAGCACTTTCACAGAATCATCTTCCAGGATTTGGAACAGCTCAACTGGAATTCCATCACCTCCACTAGCTTTGTTCGTAGTGATGCTTTCTAAGGCCCACTTGACTTCACATTCCAGGATGTCTGGCTCTAGGTCAGTGATCACACCATCGTGATTATCTGGGTCATGAAGATCTTTTTTGTACAGTTCTTCTGTGTATTCTTGCCATCTCTTCTTAATATCTTCTGTTTCTGTTAGGTCCATACCATTTCTGTCCTTTATCGAGCTCATCTTTGCATGAAATGTTCCTTTGGTATCTCTGATTTTCTTGAAGAGATCTCTAGTCTTTCCCATTCTGTTGTTTTCCTCTATTTCTTTGCATTGATCACTGAAGAAGGCTTTCTTATCTCTTCTTGCTATTCTTTGGAACTCTGCATTCAGATGCTTATATCTTTCCTTTTCTCCTTTGCTTTTCGCTTCTCTTCTTTTCACAGCTATTTGTAAGGCCTCCCCAGACAGCCATTTTGCTTTTTTGCATTTCTTTTCCATGGGAATGGTCTTGATCCCTGTCTCCTGTACAATGTCACGAACCTCATTCCATAGTTCATCAGGAACTCTATCTATCAGATCTAGGCCCTTAAATCTATTTCTCACTTCCACTGTATAATCATAAGGGGTTTGATTTAGGTCATACCTGAATGGTCTAGTGGTTTTACCTACTTTCTTCAATTTAAGTCTGAATTTGGCAATAAGGAGTTCATGGTCTGAGCTACAGTCAGCTCCTGGTCTTGTTTTTGCTGCTGTAC
>NW_011494721.1:1989128-1992674 GCF_000754665.1 Bison bison bison
TTTGCTGCTGTACAGAGCTTCTCCATCTTTGGCTGCAAAGAATATAATCAATCTGATTTCGGTGTTGACCATCTGGTGATGTCCATGTGTAGAGTCTTCTCTTATGTTGTTGGAAGAGGGTGTTTGTTATGACCAGTGCATTTTCTTGGCAAAACTGTATAAGTCTTTGCCCTGCTTCATTCCATATTCCAAGGCCAAATTTGCCTGTTACTCCAGATGTTTCTTGACTTCCTACTTTTGCACTCCAGTCCCCTATAATGAAAAGGACATCTTTTTTGGGTGTTAGTTCTAAAAGGTCTTGTAGGTCTTCATCAAATCATTCAACTTCAGCTTTATATGTAAGTTTTTAAATGAATAAGAAAAATTGTATCCAGTAACTGAGGGCAGATATTACACAGGTTCAAGTAACTGAAGATGTTCACAAGCTGCACTCACATTAGGCTCTTATCAAAATGTAAATAAAACAACACAGCAAGAGGCAAAAAGTACAGCCAAGTATTGAGGTTGCAGGGCTGGCATCTGAGAGACAACCAAGTCCAAGCCTGCATCATCCTTTTCATTCACCTTGAGCCTAAATCTCAAGGCTGTTTCTGGATTGTTTAGTGTCCAGTGTCTTCTATTCCCATCCAGTCATGTACCCAACCAATCAGGATGCTTAATTCTTCACATCATGAAATTTTCAATGTCTTTATATATTTTTCAACAGTATGTTTTTTATAAACAATGATATAGCATTTCAACAAATGGATATACATTCATTTAAAAAATTGTTAAAAATGTAGACAGTTTCTGTTTTTTTGTTTTGTTTTTACTGATTCTTGGTAATATTTGTCATTATTTTTAACAATTCTTATATAACATCCTTAATCCTACAATTTAAAAATAAAAAAAAGGAATGCAAAAGATTTCTGTGTGTTGATTTTATATCCTGCATCTTTACTATATTCATTGATTAGTTCTAGCAATTTTCTGCTGGAGTCTTTAGGGTTTTCTATGTAGAGGATCATGTCATCTGCAAACAGTGAGAGTTTTACTTCTTCTTTTACAGATGGCTAACAAACACATGAAAAGATGCTCAACATCACTCATTATCAGAGAAATGAAAATCTAAACCACTATAAGGTACCATTTCACACCAGTCAGAATGGCTGTGATCCAAAAGCCTACAAGCAATAAATGCTGGAGAGGGTGTGGAGAAAAGGCAACCCTCTTACACTGTTGGTGGGAATGCAAACTAGTACAGCCACTATGGAGAACAGTGTGGAGATTCCTTAAAAACTGGAAATAGAACTGCCTTATGATCCAGCAATCCCACTGCTGGGCATACATACTGAGTAAACCAGAATTGAAAGAGACACATGTACCGCAATGTTCATCACAGCACTGTTTATAATAGCCAGGACATGGAAGCAACCTAGATGTCCATCAGCAGATGAATGGATAAGAAAGCTGTGGTACATATACACAATGGAGTATTACTCAGCCATTAAAAAGAATATGTTTGAATCAGTTCTAATGAGGTGGATGAAACTGGAGCCTATTATACAGAGTGAAGTAAGCCAGAAAGAAAAACACCAATACAGTATACTAATGCAAATATATGGAATTTAGAAAGATGGTAACAATAACCCTGTATACGAGACAGCAAAAGAGACACTGATGTATAGAACAGTCTTTTGGACTCTGTGGGAGAGGGAGAGGGTGGGGAGATTTGGGAGAATGGCATTGAAATATGTATAATATCATATATGAAACGAGTCACCAGTCCAGGTTCGATACACGATACTGGATGTTTGAGGCTGGTGCACTGGGATGACCCAGAGGGATGGTATGGGGAGGGAGGAGGGTGCAAGATGGGAAACACATGTATACCTGTGGCAGATTCATTTCAATATATGGCAAAACCAATACAATATTGTAAAGTTAAAAAAATAAATAAATACCAGGTGAAAGCCATCCTCAAAGTTGTCCTGGATGCTGCAAAGGGGGTTTTATTATTTAGCTAGTTAGAAATTTGTCCTCCCTCCCTTATCTTGACCAAGTGTCAAAACCAGGTTTTCAGGAGTCCTCAGAGATAAGGACAGAATTGTCATCCTCCAGTTGCAAAAATACCTCTATCCTACATACTGGGATAGTTAGAAAAAAATCCTAAGTAGTCAACACAGGAGAAAGGACAGGTGTGTGTGTAAGTGTGTGTGTTTCTATGTGCATATGTTGTGGACCTTTCTCTGCTTTGTCTGAACCTCTTGTTTTCCTAGGATCCCAGATCTTCTAACCTGTGTGAGTCTGATACAGCAAATTAATCTATCGTAACAGCTCACTAACTCATGATATTATACACTTTCTTATGGCTAACATAATTATCCTAAGAGATACTTGTATCTGGAAAGATGATAAATGCTTTAAATGTGTAACTTATTTTTTAACTCTAGAATGCCATTTATTTGCAAAGACGGCATAATAGATATATTAAGCAAAAAACCTTCTAGGTTTCCATTTATTTTTTCTGTTTTATTTTAATAAGAAGATCTGAGTTACCTGCTCTTTTGATTATTGATTTTACTTTCCCCTCAGACTTGTGACACTACATTGTTTTCCTTTGCAATTTCCCAGGCTTCATCATCACTATAGGAATCACCACTATCTTTTTAAATAGAACTTGAGTATACAGTGTCAAATATTTCTTATGTTGCATACTATCTAAATTAAATTTTCTTTAGAGTGAGGTCATACCCGATATTCCTTTATACGAAACACAATGATAGGCCAATAACATATCCACATTATAAATATGAATAAAAATGATAAAAATGAAACTAGTTTCAGGAGTGCAGTTCTAACTATGCTTCACATTCTTTATAATAACATTGGCATCTATTCATAACCATATATGATAAGGGCCATGATTTTTGTGTGTAGGGAGCATGAACAATCTAACACCAAAAGAAAAACACAGAGAATGTAATTTTTAATGTATATTGAAATAGAATATAAAATGAATTGTTTGCAAAATATGCAGAATGTAATGAAGCAGGCAAAGGGAGCCCTTTGAAAATTAATAAAAACTTCATTGCACTGAATGCTATTTTTCAAAGACACAAAAATCCTGCACTGGAGGTGTAACTGGAGTTAAATTTGTAAATGTTAAAAATTTTTGTTATAAATGTATAATTACACATCCAGGAGGGAAAAATTACAAGAAGTTAAACAACTGATAAAATTATCTTTTTTTTTGAATGAGGTAAATTAATATGAACAAAATATATAGTAGATACCCATGAATCTTTTATTAGAATTAAAGCATTACATATAGAAGAAATTATTTCAATATTTAATCATTACAATGTAGATGGGAAAGTTTGAAAATGACTTGGGATAGGAACCCACAAAAGATATAGGAAAATAACTATAATTAATACTAATAAGAAAGCCTCAATTTATTAAATTTTCGTTCTATACTTTAAGGATTAAAAAGTATATTAAAATGATATAGTGAAAGGAAGTGACTTTCAGAATAGCTATTAACAATTATAATCATTCAAAAAA
>NW_011494721.1:1992774-2010100 GCF_000754665.1 Bison bison bison
TAGCTATTAACAATTATAATCATTTCAGTGTTTTAAAACTATAGGTACATAATCACGATTAATATTTAAGGTGGTTTTCTTGTGGTAACTCATTACACTTCATAAAAAAGAGTAAATTACACTTCATATCATGGTCAGAAAGTTAACTGCTGCTGCTGCTGCTAAGTCGCTTCAGTCGTGTCCGACTCTGTGCGACCCCACAGATGGCAGCCCACCAGGCTCCCCCATCCCTGAGATTCTCCAGGCAAGAATACTGGAGTGGGTTGCCATTTCCTCCTCCAATACATGAAAGAGGAAAGTGCAAGTGAAGTCGCTCAGTCGTGTCTGACTCTTTGCGACCCCATAGACTGCAGCCCACCAGGCTCCTCAGTCCATGGGATTTTCCAGGCAAGAGTACTGGAGTGGGGTGCCATTGCCTTCTCTGCAGAAAGTTAACTAATAACATATAAAAATGTTTTCAGAAAAGTTTTAAATAAAATGAGTTTATACTGGCCAATTTATTCTCATTAACTTTTAAGTTCAAACATTTGAACATAAAGGGAAATATTCAACATGGCTCAAGACCATACAGAACATAAAGAAAGTGAAAACTACTTAACTGGGATGTTTAAAATAAATTCTAAGATACAAGTTATCATTTCTTTAAATTATAACACTTACTAATACTAAAATATGAGATGCAGAAAGTGGTGATACATGATGGGGCCTACACTGCCTTACAAAATGTGATGGTTTTATAGCATGTTCAGAAATTTGCTGACATTCCTTCCTTCAAAAGGTTAAGCCTAATTCCTGTCCTTTTGAATGTAGGTCAGATTTAGTGACTAGCAGCTAGAAGGCAATAGCACCCCACTCCAGTACTCTTGCCTGGAAAATCCATGGATGGAGGAGCCTGGTAGGCTGCAGTCCATGCGGTCGCTAAGAGTCGGACACGACTGAGCGACTTCACTTTCACTTTTCACTTTAATGCATTGGAGAAAGAAATGGCAACCCACTCCAGTGTTCTTGCCTGGAGAATCCCAGGGACGGGGAAACCTGGTGGGCTGCTGTCTATGGGGTTGCACAGAGTCGGATACGACTGAAGCGACTTAGCAGCAGCTGCAGCTAATGAACAGAATATGGAAGAAATAAAACTATGTGACTTTTAAGATTAGTTTATAATATATATAATTTTACTTGGTTTTAGTTCTCTGATGGAATGCTGCCGTGTCATGAGGACACTCAAGAAGCCTATACAAAGACCCTTATTGTAAGGAAATGAAGCCTCCCACCAACAACCAGCACCAACTTGTCACCCATGTGAGTGAACCATCTTGTAAAAAATTCTCTGGTCCCAGTCAAGCTTTCAGATGACTCCAGCTTTTTCACATTGACTGTAATCTCACTCTCACAGAAAGCGTTCAGCCAGATCCACTCAGCCAAGTCCCCCTGAATTCCTGACCTGTAGAAGTTTTAGGGATAATATATTTTCCTTCTCTTATTTAATCAGTGGTTATGTTCAGTTCAGTTGCTCAGTAGTATCCAACTCTTTGAGACCCCATGAACTGTAGCACACCATGCTTTCCTGCCCATCACCAACTCCCAGAGCTTACTCAAACTCATGTCCATCGAGTCAGTGATATCATCCAAACATCTCATCCTCTGTCATCCCCTTCTTCTACCTTCAATCTTTCCAAGCATTAGGGTCTTTTCCAGGGAGTCAGTTCTTTGCATCAGGTGGCCAACGTATTGGAGTTTCAGCTTCAGCATCAGTCCTTCCAATGAATATTCAGGATTGGTTTCCTTTAGGATGGACTGGTTGGATCTCCTTGCAGTCCAAGGGATTCTCAAGAGTCATCTCTAACACTATAGTTCAAAGGCATCAATTCTTCAGCACTTAGCTTTTTTTATAGTCCAACTCTAACATCCATACATGACTACTGCCAAAACCATAATTTTGACTAGATGGACCTTTGTCAGCAAAATAATATCTCTACTTTCTAATATGCTGTCTACGTTGATCATAGCTTTTCTTCCAAGGAGCAAGAGTCTTAATTTCATGGCTGCAATCACCATCTGCATTGATTTTGGAGCCCCAAGAGTCCCTCACTGTATCCACTGTTTTCCCATCTATTTGCCATGACGTGATGGAACCAGATGTCATGATCTTCGTTTTCTGAATGTTGAATTTTAAGCCAACTTTTTCACTCTCCTCTTTCATTTTCATCAAGAGCCTCTTTAGTTCTTCTTCACTTTGTGCCATAAGGGTGGTATCATCTGAGTATCTGAGGTTATTGATATTTCTCCCAGCAATCTTGATTCCAGCTTGTGCTTCATTCAGCCTAGCATTTCACATGATGTACTCTGCATATAAGTTAAATAAGCAGGGTGACAATATAGAACTCTGACATACTCCTTTACCTATTTGGAAACAGTCTCTTGTTCCATGTCCAGTTTCAACTGTTGCTTTTTGAACTTTCTTGCCTTAGTGACAATTAATATGAATTTTCTTCATGGAATTCCAAACAAAAATATAGTTTTATTTGTATAATAGTATAATATTTTGGTATAATCTACATATAGTTTGCATTTTTAATGAAATAACAATAGCTGTTTTATCTTCCTGCATAGCTCTAATTTTCAATTTTTGGAAATTAACAATGTGTTTCATAATAATTGATACAAATCACTAACTCTTTCTAATGTTATCATACAAAGATATAGCAGTATACCACGTTGTATAAAAGAGTTTTTATTTCAAAGCTGGATGCACTATTGGGTTGGCCAAAAGTGCCTTCAGTTTTTTAGGTAAAAATAAAAGACATTTTTCATTTTCACCAAAAACTTTATTGAACAATATATTCACCATTTTGTTTCCCTAGTTTCTGACATTTTTCATGCAACTTCATAATTCCACTAACCCAAAACTTTTTATCTTTTTAAGCCAAGAACTATTTCACATGCCTTCTACAGTATTCCAGGGAATTGGAAATTTTTCAATTAAGGGAATTTTGTAAAGACAGAAATAAATATACATCTGAAAGGGCAATGTCTGGTTAAAACCATGAATGAATCAGAATTTCCCAGCCAAGCTGTAACAATTTTTGCCTGGTCATCAAAGAAATGTGGTTTTGCATTATACTGATGGAAGATTATGCATGTTACATTGACTGATTTGGACACTTTTTGTCAAGTGTTGCTTTTAGTTGGTCTAACTAGGAGAAGTAGTTTTTGGGATTAATAGTTTGGTTTTCTATAAGGAGCTCAAAATAGAGGACTCCCTTCCAATCTCACCATATACATAACATCACCTTCTCTGGATGAAGATCAGCCTTTGGTGTCTCTGGTGGTAGTTCATTTTGCTTGCCCCATGATCTTTTTCATTCCACATTATTGTACAGCATCTTCTTTTTATTACCCATCACGATTTGTTTTAAAAAACATTTATGCTATGTTTACATAGAGAATCACATGCAGAAATATGGTCAAGAAGGTTCTTTTCTTTCCCACTTATGTGGTAACCAAACAACAAAGCTCTTAATATAAGCAGGCTGGTATAAATGATTTTCAACACTAGATTTGGATATTTTGAGTATGTCAGCTATATCACATGTGGTATGATGTCGATCATTCTCAATTAATGTCTTGAGTGCTATAAAGGTCAACTGGTCTACCTAACTATGGTATATCACTCAATGAGACTGCAAACGACTTCTGATATGATCAATTAGTCACAGCACCTTCTCTTTACACTGCACATTTTTTTGTTTGTGTTTCAGTAGTACTTTTACATTTCTTTAAGTAACAAAGCATAATATGCTGAAAATGTTGCTTTTTTATTCCTTCTTTAATAGTAAAATAGCTATACAAAAGTTCACTAATTTTATTAAGTTTTTTAAATTGCATGTTAATATGACAGCTGTCACAATACAGTCTAACAAAATTGTTTTGAATCAAGTTAAAGACAACTAGGCACTACTAGAGTCATCTTATGGGGAAACAAAAGAAAAAGAAAAAGAAATGAATTTTTTGGCCAGCCTAATACATGGAATTACAAATATTTCGTTCTTTCACTCTAGTCACTGGTGATCATTATATACCGTGATGTATCTTCAGAATATCTTAAACTTTCTATTTTGGGGCAAGAAGTCAACCTAGATTTGAAAATGTTAGCAAAAGATATGTTATACCCCCTCCCTACTATACATGAGGAAGCTGACAGAGAGTACACCTCTAGTAGGCTGAAAATGTCTCCCAAGTTGTCTATGTTTTAATTCCCAGAACCTGTAAGTACAGTATATTACGTTGTGGGCTTTCCTGGTCACACAGATGGTAAAGAATCTGCCTGCGATATATGAGACTGGGTTTAATTCTTGGGTCAGGAAAATCCCCTGGGGAAGTGAATGGTAACCCACCACAGTATTCTTGCCTGGAAAATTCCATGGACAGAGGAGTCGGTTGGGCTACAGCCCATTAGGCTGCAAAGAGCCAGTCACTACTAAGTGGCTAACACTTTTCCTTTTCATGTTAGCTGCCATGACAACAGGGACTTTGCAGATGCAATTAAATTAAGTATCTTAAAATGATGAAATTATTCTGGATTTCTTGGATGAGCCCAGTGTAATCAGAAAGGTTTTAGTAAGAGGGAGATCAGAGAGTTAGAGTCGGAGAAGGTGAGGTGACTTGGGAAGCAAAGGGAGATAAGGAGACTGGAGGATGGAAGTTAAAGAGATCTGAAGATATTTCTGATGGTCTTAAAGATGGAGGAAGGGGCAACAAGCTAAGGAATAAAGATGCCCTCTAGAAGCTGGAAAAGGCAAGAAAACAGAATCCCCTTAGAACATCCAGAAGGACTACAGGCTCACTGACACCTTGATTTCAGGACTCTACAGACACCTAGAAGAGTAAGATAATAAATTCATATATCTTTGAGTCACTAAATGTGTGGTGATTTGTTATAGCAGCATCAGGAAATTAACACATGACTTCTCAAAGGTCTTATATACAGATAGTCCAATCTGGACCTCTACTGCAATTCCCCTGCATTTCAAAATTTCACCCCTAATCCTAAAGTACTGAAAGATCGCTATAACTGGAAATCGAATTATTAGTCATATCAGCAAAGAGAAACATACAAAATACTAACAAAGGGGAAAAGTAAAACCATGACATAAAATTAAAGACTTTAGAAGGGGACTAATTTATTTTGAAATAAGGTGGACCAAATTATCTTAAATAGAAATACTGACATATATATGAAGAAAAGGTGTAAGAATCTTAGTAACTAAGTTAAGAAAGTAAAGTCTTTAAAACTCAACTATAAATACATTAGTTTTATAAATAGAAAATCTTTATCAGGCCTGTTACTTGCTGTGTATCTCAAACTTAAAACATGATTGGCATATGGCACTTTGGCCCATAATTATTTGTCAAATACATTTCATCTAAAAATTGAAGTATAAATAACAATTCAATGTAATGATGAACTCTAGGTAATATAAATCTTATTTTTGAGCAGAGAATAAAAAGTGTTAAAGTTTCCAAAATTTTTTGTTAATGCAAAAATTTTCATTGTTATTAAAGTCTTAATATGCTCAATGTTTTCTGATATAGATTGTTGCTATCATCAATGAACCATTAGCTTAATTTTATGAACCATTAAGTCAGCCAGTGTTCCAATTATACTGGAATGAGAACCTTATAAAATCCAGGGGCCAAAAGGGAAATGATAATTTTTAAAAAGAGGTGATGACTGAGAAGCAGAAAGCATGGATAAGACCAAAATGTAGTGAGAACAGCAAAAGATGAATTAAAGAATGATCTATGTCAGATAATAATTTAATATAGAAGGGGACATTAAATCCAAGAAGGTCTCAGTAAGGAGTGAAAATCATCAAGCAAACTTTAAGTTCAAATTCAAGTAATTATTAAATGGGATATAGCTGGTTTAGTTCACAAGGATCTTTGATCTAAGATGAACTGCAGGAACTCAGAGAACATGCTGTGATACGTTCTGTGTATTTTGTTGGCATATGAGATTTACAAGGTAATTAGTGATTATAAAATAAATTGTGTATCACAAGCCTAGATCAGCTTTTACCCATAACAGCTTTTTATAAACAAATCACTTGAAATTACAATGATCTGTTTTGATAATCATAAAAGTACAGGCTTCATAAAGCATAATTTCAACAAAAATGCCCAAAACAAATGTGTTACACTAAGATGTTAAGTCAATAATTATTATATTTATATCTTTAAAATACCTCATACTTTTCTACCCTCGCATTTCCATCTTAGGCATCATAATCTAGATTCCCAATAAATGTACACATCTGGTTTTAAAATTTTGGAGTAATATTTGAAAGAATTTATAGGTAATTTAGCTATGACATTTTTGAAATGGTATAATAATCTATATCCCCTTCATACATCACAGCCTTGTGGTGGAGGGGGGGTTGCACATCTCAGTGAAGCTATGAGCCATGCCATGCATGGCGACCAAGGATGGACAGGTTATAGTGGAGAATTCTGACAAAACATGGTCCACTAGAGGAGGGAATGGCAAACCACTCCAGTATTCTTGCCTGGAGAACCCTATGAACAGTATGAAAAGGCAAAAAGATATGACACTGGAAAATGAGTCCCCCAGATAGGAAAGTGCCCAATATGCTATTGGAGAAGAGCAGACAGCAATTACTAATAGCACCTTAGTTGTGGCATGTGGGATCTAGTTCCTCAACCAGGAATCAAACTCAGGCCTCCTGCATTGGGATTGTGGAATGTAGCCAGTAGACTACCAGGGAAGTCTCACCCATGTCTCTCTCTGTTTTTAATTTACTTTTAATTGAAGGATAATTGCTTTACAATATTGTGTTGGTTTCTGCCATACATCAACAACATCAACATAAATCAGCTACAAGCATACATATGTCCCCTCCCTCTTGAATCTCCCTTCCACCTCCCACTCCATCCCACCCCCCTAGGTTGTCACAGAGCACCAGTCTGAGTTTCCTGAGTCATACAGAAAATTCCCACTGGCTATCTGTTTTACATACAGTAATATGTATGTTTTCATGCTACTCTCTCCATTTGTCCCACCTTCTCCTTCCCCAACTATGTCCACAAGTCTGTCTCTATGTCTGCATCTCTGCTGCTGCCCTGCAAATAGGTTCATCAATACCATCTGTCTGGACTCCATGAAAGTGAAAAGTGAAAGTGAAGTCGCTCAGTCATGTCCGACTCTTTGCGACTCCATGGGCTGTAGCCTACCAGGCTCCTCTGTCCATGGGATCTTCCAGGCAACAGTCCTAGAGTGGATTGCCATTTCCTTCTCCAGGGAATCTTCCCAACCCAGGGATCAAACCCGGGTATCCCGCATGGTAGACAGACGCTTTACCGTCTGAGCCACCAGGGAAGTCGTATGCATTAATATATGATATTCGTTTTTCTCTTTAACTTACTTCACTTTTTATATCAGGCTCTAGGTCATCTACCTCATTAGAACTGACTCAAATGTGTTCCTTTTTATAGCTGAGTAATAGTCCATTGTGTATATGTACTACAGCTTCTTTATCCATTCACCTATTGATGAACATCTAGGCTACTTCGATGCCCCAGCTATTGTAAACAGTGGTGCAATGAACATCAGGGTACATATGTCTTTTTCAATTATAGTTTCCTCAGGGTATATGCCCAGTAGTGGGATTGCTAGATATGATAGTTTTACTACTGGAGTAAAGGAATGTCCTTATGGAGTAAGGAATTTCCACACTGTTCTCCAGAGTGGTTGTATCACTTTGCATTTCCACCAACAGTGCTAGAGGGTTCCCTTTTCTCCACAACCTCTCCAGCATTTGTTTGCAGATTTTTTGATGATGGCCATTCTGACCAGTGTGAGATGATACATCATTGTAGTTTTGATTTGCATTTCTCTAATAATGAGTAATGTTGATCATTTTTTCATGTCACATATCTCTTTTTACTTATTAAAACACTTTCTATATTTTATTCAAGAATTTTTTTTTTTTAAATTGACCTGTCTTTCAGTTCATTGATTCTTTATTTTCTGGTAAAGTCATCCTGTGCGTTCTTAATTTTATTTTTCAACTCTAGAATGTTCATTTTATTCATTTTTAAAATTTAAGATTCCAATTATTTTTTTGAAAATCCTTATTGTGCTTTTTCCTCATTTTAAAAATTTATATTAACTTATCATAGTTATTTCAAAGATTATGTCTGCAGATTCCAGTAACTGGGCCACCTGTTTATTTCACATATATTGTCTAATATTTCTCTTGCTTATCAGCTATTGATTTTTTCTCTTCAAATGCTTCATCATTTTTACTGTTATTATATGCTGAAAACTGTGTAAGCCCCTACTCCAAAAGAAAATCCAGATGATCTAATCTTTCACCAGTCATGGGTCTCTCTTTACCTAATTAAAGAGTATAGTCAGGAGTTGATCTGGGTCAGGCTTGATTGCTATTTTAGTAAAAAATCAGTCCATCTTAATTTCACACTTGTTTTTAAGGCATGACCCTGCCTGTATAATGGGTCCCTCTCTTTGGCCTTAATGTTTCATGGGAGATCAAGCTCCTTCCTTCAGATATCCCAGGTCAAGCTTTTTTTTTTTTTCACTTCCAAACAGTTCAAGTTGAGCAGCAGCTTAAGGGGAATAAAACTGTTGTGCCTGAGATAAATATCCTTCCTAAAGAGTCTTTTTTTCCCTCCTAAGTACTATATGATGTGGAAGACTGACTATGCCTTTTATAAACTTTCACCCTAGTTCCCCAGTCTCCTACACAGCATTACAACACAACACACATCCAATGAAAAAAAAAAAAAAAAAAAACTATGAGTTTGTCTCTAGTTTGTAATTGTTCCCATCAGCTTCACATGACCACTACATTTTAGGTTACTTTCTCTTTCTCTTAACAGATGCTTTTTGGTCTAGAAAAATCCCAATATTTAGCCCATTGTGAGAATTAATGAACTCCCTTAGGAGCAAATTAGCTTCTGTTAGAAAAGTTATCTTCGGTCTGGAATATTTGCTTGTCTAATCCTCACGGCACCACAACTCTCTAATACCATTACACTATTATCTTGTAATTTATGCATTTTTTTTCCACTGAGCCATATGAAATTTTTAATATTTTTTAGGTCAGAAATAAATCGCCCTAAGAGACTTAGCCAGGCAAGACCTATCATGTTTAATTCATAAGCAGAATTCTGACATAAAAACTTTTTACAACATATATTTACAGAATTTGTAACCAAAAAGCAATCTTTATGTTTTAAATCCAATAAAAATGATTAATTTATGCAACAAAGAGCTAATACAAGCCTTTTATTACTCTCAGACTTAGTGTTACAGGTTGAAGATGCAATAACTGGTGAAATAGACTCAGTTCCTACCTAGATAAGCAGAAACCTTTAATCAGGGAGACATTTTTGCCCATGTATTAATACAAACACATAATCTAAAAGGTATTTAGATGAAAAAAATTCAGTTAAGCTATGAAAATATAAAGTGGACCTGATCTAGGCTGAATAGTTTAGATAAGGCTACTATAAGAACTGGCTTTTAACTTCATAGGTGAAGAATGCCTTAAATAAGATAAAGCTAGGATTTAAATATATTTAGCTATATAAATGTAGATAAACAGAAGCATGTTTGCCAAAAATGAGAATACCTTAGTGAAACAATAAATCATAATCCTATAATAAAGTAGGACAAAGGAGGTAATGTGAACCCTTGAATGCAGGGGTCCCCAACCTCCAGTTAGATCAGAGGTTGCATCAGTTTAGAAATAAAGTACACAATAAATGTAATACACTTGAATCATCCCGAAACCCTCCCCACCAACATTGGTCAATGGAAAAATCATCTTCCACAAAATGGGTCCCTGTTGCCAAAAAGGTTGGGGACCATGTCTTGAGTGTCATTTAATCTGGCTTTCATGGGGGCCAGAATATGTTCCTATGGAATTTTCACCTAAGTTATGACAGGAAATGTTGTTGTCAGCCATAAAAAGATAGTGAAGTCTTATATTTCAGACAAAGAGTATTACAGAGGAAAAACATGACAGTCCTTTAAGATGTTTGAAAATAAGAAAAATTAGAGATAAATAGCTATTCAAGGATTTTCATCAGGGAACTGACATGAACTGTTCAGCATTTTATAAGCTTTACTCTGAATTCAATGTGTTGAAATACCTGGAGAGAAAAAGCCTATAATCAAGAGGTGACTATTCCAGGATGGAAATGAGTAGTCAAAATTCCAGAGAGCACTATTAAGAGTGGCTATTGTGAAGAATTTTAGAAGACTAATGAGTCAGGGCTTTTTATCTGTTTTGATCTTGAGGTTTAAGAGAGAAGGAAGATCATACAGGAAGTAAGGGAATAAAGCAGCAAGCTTGTCATCTGAGAGAGATAGACTGGAATTTGATATTGTTGAAGTCAATTTTTAATGAGAGTTAAATTTAAAACATAGCCTATGTAGGCATTTGGCTGCAGTTGTGCTGAAATAAAGATCATTAGTGTTTAGAAAAGTAAAATAACTGAGAGGCTAGGATATATAAGATTAAGCAAAGTGGATATTGAAATCACTCAAGTGGATAGTAATTGGAAAGATGTCTAGGTAGAATAACATTGAAAAGCTTTAGAGGATGTAAAAGTTTTAATACCAATGACAGTGTTAAAGACAAGGAAAAACATGAATTATATGAATTATCCTTGGTCAGAAGTTGACATCAGACATCACTTATACCAAGTTAATTCCACTTATACTTATTTATGTTTTGTTTTGATCCTAAAAACATCCATATTGTGATACTTTTGTTTTGATATTAGTATAAAAGAAAATGTGCCAGTTATGAAAGTAAATTACAAGAGCACAGTGTAGTAATTCATTTGGAACACAAGGTTAGCTGTAATAGTAATATTATATTAACCTAAATAATAAAGTTTAACTTACATAAATATAGCAAATTGCTTTTGTGAATCAAAGAATTCAGTACAACTATGAACAAAAGAATAAGACTTTTTTGTTTTACCTGAAAGAAGTAAATGAATACCTTTCTGTGACATGGATGCTCCTTTCTGTGCTTGTATTTTTACTAAAGAAGTCAAAAGAGTTGTCAATTTTAGTTAAGTGCTGCTATATTCAAAAGATTTGAATAGAAATCTATTCTTTGGCACAGAAAAGCAAAGAAGGATATATAGGACAATCCTGACAGTATTGAAATCAGTCCTAACCCATAAAGAATATCAGGGGAAGATAAATTACTGTAGTTATTTTCTGTTCAAAGTTCAAGTAAAATCTTTCCACTTTTGTAAAAAAAAAAAAAAAAGTTTCCTAAGAGTAGTCCCAAAAATAAAACATGTAGAGATTTGCTATTTTTTGCTTACCTGCTTTTATGTAAATCATATACAGACAAACAACTCAGAAAAAAAAAAATATATATATATGAATGTATAAGAGGCTAAGAAAACAGTGACATCTACAGCAGAAATAGTTAATGTAACATTTACAAGTGATATCCATCATAAGCTGAATATATCTATTTCATCTTCAGTCTAGAGAGTGGGAGCCTAGCTCATGTATGTGTATGCTATCTAAATAACAGAGGTGAATCATTCAAATCCTCTTTACTGTAATAAGAATGGAGAAACCTGCTGTAGCTAGCTCAGGGGAAAAAAAATAGCTATCTCATACTCAAGTAATATATAAAAGGTAGATTGTGTAAAGTGGTTTCTTTTGTGAGGTCATGAAAGAAGCTTCTTCATGTAGCAAATAATTTTGGAATACTGTGTCTCAAAACAAATCAGAACCAAGAGGCAATAAACACATATACATCTAGACAGAAAATATAAATCAGAAAAGAAATAAACAGAATTGTAATCTGAAGTCTTGTTTTCTCCTAGTCAGCAAATATCAATGTCATTTTCTATATATGACTCAAATTTCACCTCTGTCCTGTACATGTCATTACTTTCCATCTACCTACTGAATATCTATCTACTTTCTCCAAATCTAATAACTTCTCAATTACCTTCAAGAGGTAGGTTCATGGTCACCTTTTTCAAAAAGTTTCTCTGCATTCATGTTCCAGACTAGCATCAAACTGATGTTGTTATTGTTTAGTTGTGAAGTCAAGTCCAAATCTTTTGCCTGCCAGGCACCTCTACCCATGGGATTTCCTAGGCAAGAATACTGGAATGGGTTACCATTTACTTCTCTAGAGGAGAAGAGTCAGGGGATCTTCCCAACCCAGGGATCGAACCTGTGTCTCCTAAATTGGCAAGCAGATTATTTAAAGCTGAGCCACCATGGAAGCCATGAAACTAATATTAGCAACTAGTATTAGTAGTTGCTAAAGTTATACTAAGTGCAGGATGGGAAGGATACATTGTACAGGGTATAATTCATGTCGGGCCAGATATGGAATACTCCCAGATGCATTCAAAATAAGAAAGACAAAGTTCAAAGGCAGAAAATATAATAGACTACACAAGTCTCTGATCCCTTGACTCAAACAAAGGGAGACTTTACTACTCTCTCTGGCCATCTCTGTGAAAAGTACACGAAATTGACAAACTCTCAGTTTAGACTACAGAATTTTATTCTCTGCTTTCAACCAAGGCTTTGCAAACTTCTTTCACTGGTCTTTAAATAAGCTTTCACTGATTTGCAAGAAAAAATTACAAAAAATAGCTTCAGTGTAATTAGTTCTTTATATGGCAACATGTCCCATCACTTCATGGCAAATAGATGGAGACACAGTGGAAAGAGTGACAGACTTTATTTTGGGGGTCTCCAAAATCACTGCAGATGGTGACTGCAGCCATGAAATTAAAAAATGCTTACTTCTTGGAAGAAAAGTTATGACCAACCTAGACAGCATAATAAGAAGCAGAGACATTACTTTGTCAACAAAGGTCCATCGGGTCAAGGCTACGGTTTTTCCAGTAGTCATGTATGGATGTGAGAGTTGGACTATAAAGAAAGCTGAGCATTGAACAACTGATGCTTTTGAACAATGGTGTTGGAGAAGACCCTTGAAAGTCCCTTGGGCTGTAAGGAGATCCAATCAGTCCATCCTAAAGGAAATCAGTCCTGAATATTCATTGAAAGGACTGATGCTGAAGCTGAAACTCCAATAGTTTGGTCACCTGATGTGAAAAACTGAATCATTTGAAAAGATTCTGATGTTGGGAAAGATTGAAGGCAGGAGGAGAAGGGTATGACAGAGGATGAGGTGGTTGGATGGCATCATCGACTCAATGGACATGAGTTTGAGTAAACTCTGGGAGTTGGTGATGGACAGGGAAGCCTGGTGTGCTGCAGTCTATGTGGTTGCAAAAAGTCGGACACAACTGAGCAACTGAACTGAACTGATGGCAACAAGTCTTATGTTAGAGATTATGTTCCTCCTCCATTTTTGGTGAAAATAAATGATAGTTTGAATAATCTATTTTGCTTGTATTAATGTCTCCATTCTATAAATTAAAAACTGTATTAGAAATTATACTTTAGTTACTTATTTTCCCCTTCCCAAGTGTCTATAAAAATCAAAGGGATCAATTGTCACTTAGTTTAGTTCAGTTCAGTAGCTCAGTTGTAGCCGACTCTTTGCGACCCCATGGACTGCAGCACATCAGGCCTCCCTGTCCCTCACCAACTCCCAGAGTTTACTCAAACTCATGCCCATTGATTGAGTAAGTGATGCCATCCAACCACCTCATCCTCTGTCATCCCCTTCTCCTCTTGCCTTCAATCCTTCCCAGCATGAGGGTCTTTTCAAATGAGTCAGTTCTTTGCATCAGGGAGCCAAAGTATTAGAGCTTTAGCTTCAGCATCAATCCTTCCAATAATATTCAGAACTGGTTTCCTTTAGGATGGATTGGTTGGGTCTCCTTGCAGTCCAAGGGACTCTCAAGAGTCTTCTCGAACACCACAGTTCAAAAGCATCAACTTTTTGGTGCTCAGCTTTCTTCACAGTCCAACTCTCACATCCATAAGTGACTACTGGAAAAACCATAGCTTTGACTAGATGGACCTTTGTTGGCAAAGTAATGTCTCTGCTTTTTAATATGCTGTCTAGGTTGGTCATGACTTTTCTTCCAAGGAACAAGTGTCTTTTAATTTCATGGCTGCAGTCACCATCTGCAATGATTTGGGAGCCCCAAAAATAAAGTCTGTCACTGTTTACCCATCTATTTGCCATGAACTGGTGGTGTTGGAGAAGACTCTTGAGAGTCCCTTGGACTGGAAGGAGATCCAACCAGTCCATTCTAGAGGAGATCAGTCCTGGGTGTTCTTCGAAAGGAATGATGCTAAAGCTGAAGCTCCAGTACTTTGGCCACCTCATGCAAAGAGTTGACTCATTGGAAAAGACTCTGATGCTGGTAGGGATTGGGGGCAGGAGAAGAAGGGGACAACAGAGGATGACATGGCTGGATGGCATCATCAACTCGATGGACGTGAGTCTGAGTGAACTCCGGGAGTTGGTGATGGACAGGGAGGCCTGGCCTGCTGCAACTCATGGGGTTGCAAAGAGACAGACATGACTGAGCAACTGAACAGAACTGAACTGAACTAATCAAACCAGATGCCATGATCTTAGTTTTCTGACCTAGTTTTCTCAGTTTTCTTAGTCATTTAGTTACTCTCTAGATAAAATTCTTTTTGAGAAGAGGATATCAAAGAATTTTGTAACTCTGAAAGATCTTCTCAATTCTTCAGATTTTTAAATTGTTTTTCTTCCATTCATTCCCTCAAAAAACATTACTAAACTTCACCATATGCCTGACAGTATCCTAGTCACATAGGATATATGTGAAAATGCCAAACAAGTTACCTTCTCTAATAGAATTTAAATTCTATTTAACAGACAAAAACAATAAACAGGTATACTGATTAATGTATGATGCATAACTCACATAAAAGCAAAGAATATACAGTATGCATGCTGCTGCTGCTGCTGCTAAGTCACTTCAGTCAT
Organism: Bison bison bison; assembly: GCF_000754665.1. Taxonomy (NCBI): domain Eukaryota; kingdom Metazoa; phylum Chordata; class Mammalia; order Artiodactyla; family Bovidae; genus Bison; species Bison bison. The sequence goes on from NW_011494721.1 coordinate 2,007,762, forward strand.
GTCCGACTCTGTGCAACCCCCCAGACGGCAGCCCACCAGGCTCCACTGTCCCTGGGATTCTCCAGGCTAGAACACTGGAGTGGGTCGCCATTTCCTTCTCCAAGGCATGAAAGTAAAAAGTGAAGGTGAATTCCCTCAGCGACCCCATGGACTGCAGCCTACCAGGCTCCTCCGTCCATGGGATTTTCTAGGCAAGAGTACTAGAGTGGGTTGCCATTGCCTTCTCCATACAGTATGCATAAAATTAAATAAAACTATGAGCTAGTCACTGAGTAATTATTTATATTTGCAATATCACCATGGAAAATTTCTCTGAGAGGTAACATTTAAGCCAAGATTAGATTAACAGTCAGAAGTTAGTCAATGAAAATCTCTTTCAAGAAGATGGGAGAACAGTTGGAAAGAAAGGCCTGAAGGCATATTTTATGTAAAATGACTGATGCCCCTGGAGCTGTGCCCTGCAGCAGGGTTGATTCAAAAACAGAAAGAAGGCTAGTTTGCTGAAAAACATTAGGCAAGACTCAGGTAAAAGAGTAGGTTATGGTCAGAGAGATAATAAGGATTAGGAAATCAGTTCCAAAACATTAAGTCTCCTCAAATTTAGTCTTTCATTAAATAATAATTCACATCTATTGGATATTCAACATAATTCATATGTGCAATTACTGATTTCTCACAATAAGGCTTTAGTGTTTACTTTTTAGACCTCCATTTTATAGAGATAAAACTAAGATACAGTAATCTGTGCTCCATCACACAGATAATAAATGAGAAGCATTATTTGAGTCTTTAGTGTTTTCTATATATGATAATGTTTCATATATAAACATGTCTCTGGAAACAAACATCTACTTCCTTTTCTGATTTAGATGCCTTCCTTTGTCTTAATTAATTTGTCAATTATACCTCAAAAAAGTTGGGAGGAAGAATATCCTTCTAAACAGTTTCCTTAATTGCTTTTCTACTCAACCTTAGACATCACCAAGGTACTAAAAATTCTCATGAGGAAATAGCAACCTACTATAGTATCCTGGAATGTGAAGTCAAGTGGGCCTTAGAAAGCATCACTACGAACAAAGCTAGTGGAGGTGAAGGAATTCCAGTTGAGCTCTTTCAAATCCTGAAAGATGATGCTGTGAAAGTGCTGCACTCAATATGCCAGCAAATTTGGAAAACTCAGCAGTGGCCACAGGACTGGAAAAGGTCAGTTTTCATTCCAATCCCAAAGAAAGGCAATGCCAAAGAATGCTCAAAAAACCACACAATTGCACTCATCTCATATGCTAGTAAAGTAATGCTCAAGATTCTCCAAGCCAGGCTTCAGCAATACGTGAACCATGAACTTCCTGATGTTGAAGCTGGTTTTAGAAAAGGCAGAGGAATCAGAGACCAAATTTCCAACATCTGCTGGATCAGGGAAAAAGCAAGAGAGTTCCAGAAAAACATCTATTTCTGCTTTATTGACTATGCCAAAGCCTTTGACTGTGTTTGACTGTGTGGACCACAATAGACTGTGGGAAATTCTGAAAGAGATGGGAATACCAGACCACCTGATCTGCCTCTTGAGAAATCTGTATGCAGGTCAGGAAGCAACAGTTAGAACTGGACATAGAACAAGAGACTGGTTCCAAATAGGAAAAGGAGTACGTCAAGGCTGTATATTGTCATCCTGCTTATTTAACATATGCAGAGTACATAATGAGAAACGCTGGACTGGAAGAAACACAAGCTGGAATCAAGATTGCCAGGAGAAATATCAATAACCTCAGATATGCAGATGACTCCACCCTTATGGCAGAAAGTGAAGAGGAACTCAAAAGCCTCTTGATGAAAGTGAAAGTGGAGAGTGAAAAAGTTGGCTTAAAGCTCAACATTCAGAGAAAACGAAGATCATGGCATCCGGTCCCATCACTTCATAGGAAATAGATGGGGAAACAGTGGAAACAGTGTCAGATTTTATTTTTTGGGGCTCCAAAATCACTGCAGATGGTGACTGCAGCCATGAAATTAAAAGATGCTTACCCCTAGGAAGGAAAGTTATGTCCAACCTAGATAGCATATTCAAAAGCAGAGACATTACTTTGCCAACAAAGGTCCGTCTAGTCAAGGCTATGGTTTTTCCATTGGTCATGTATGGATGTGAGAGTTGGACTGTGAAGAAGGTTGAGTGCCGAAGAATTGATGCTTTTGAACTGTGGTGTTGGAGAAGACTCTTGAGAGTCCCTTGGACTGCAAGGAGATCCAAGCAGTCCATTCTGAAGGAGATCAGCCCTGTGATTTCTTTGGAAGGACTGATGCTGAAGCTGAAACTCCAGTACTTTGGCCACCTCATACAAAGC
>NW_011494721.1:2010442-2016848 GCF_000754665.1 Bison bison bison
GTTGGTGATGGGCAGGGAGGCCTGGCATGCTGCGATTCATGGGGTTGCAAAGAGTCGGACACAACTGAGTGACTAAACTGAACTGAAAATGAACTGAATAGTATTCTTGCCTGGAAAACCCCATGGATGGAGGAGCCTGGCTGGTTACAATCCATAGGGTCGAAAAGAATTGGATATGAATGAGTGCACACACACAGCACACTAAATACCATCTTAGTGACTTTTTTCCCCCCTGAGATTCTGTTGCTTAAAAGAGTATTCCATCCTAACATCCCAAAACATTTCAAGCTCAGCATGTCTCAAATTATTTCCTACCCTCCTAAGCCAGTGTTCCCTTTTGTCTTTGTGCTTCTTGTTTCCATGCACCAACTTCCTCCTATTTACCATAATAATAATGTTTGAAATAAGCTGCAAATGCACTCTCTTCCCAACCTTTTAATTTTTAGAACTGATCTTCCTAAATTGACCTAAACACTGTTTTATTTTGTTTAGCATTTATTGATTCAGGAAATAAATACAAAATTCTTAGTAAAATGACTTTGAATCTGCCTACTTCTGCTTCTCATTTCTTACCTCTCTCCACCTCCTGTTATTACATATGGTTCTGCTCAGCTGCATTAGCTAAGTTTTACCCTTTCGGTGTCCTTTATTTTTTTGACTGGGAAATGGTGATATTGACTGGATAACATGACCTTTCTGTGAGGGTTTGGGCAAGGATCATTATAAGTACCTCACATGTCTTAGCAAAGGGGAAGTGACAGATGGAGGGGAAAGAGAGCAGAAATAAAAGTTCTGATTTTACATCCTGTTGAGCCCATTCTTCTCTGAAGGGGGGACTGTTGACTCTATAATCACTTGCCAAACTACTGAGCATGTTTTGCCGAGATAGACAAATGAGTCCCTAAGGATCAACTGCCCCAAAACTCTTAACTCTACCCACATGACACTCGACACTGACAGCTCCCACTTTTGTGACACCAGGGCCAATTATCTCCTAATTTAATGACCAAAATTTAATGACTAAGAGATTGGTGGCTGGGGCTGAGGTGTCCAAGTCAGGATGAGTGTGAGGTGATCTCAGTTACAGGAAGTCAAAGATTTATTTCTTCTTTTTCCAAGTGAAGGCAGAGGGAATATGGTTGATGAAGCAGGCAGCTGGTACAACACAGAAGCTACCTGGACTCTAACATAAGGCTGGCTGTGCTTTCCTCTGGGGCCTTGATGGGGCTACCAGCAGGTAAGCAGAAAGGGGACTAGGAGGGTAGGAGCCTCTGGGAAGGAGCCTGCCCCTGGGAGGCTATTCAGTCTTCCCTCTGCTGAAAGCCCAGGGAACAGGGAATAACTATCCTCATTAAACATCAGCCATTCTACTGCCATCTTTCACAGTGACACCTATAACTGCAGCAAGCCCTGGAACAACCAGTCACAGGACACTAAGAGCCATGGAACCACCACTCACAGAAATAGCAACATCAACCTAAAGTCCACAGTAGCTACTCAGTCCTGTTACCACCACCAGTCATGGTAATGGCTCAGTTCAGCTAACAAGCAACAGCACTGCCACCCACCCAGGAGCCTCCACCAGTGTCCCCAACCCAGGATCACCTCGTCTCTTGCCAAGTCCTGGCCAGGTCCTAAGGAGGCAATAGTCCAACTACACTTGGACTAATGGTTCCCAGCCCCACAGCCTGCTCCCAACAGGAAGCAGTGGAAGAGAGGTAAAGCTACAAGACAGTGGAGGACATAAGGGGAAGGAGACAAGGCCTCCTGCTATGGTTCAGAAGGGAAGAAGGAAAAGTAAAGAAGGGGACAAATACAGAGTGAGGACGAAGGCAGCAGGGAGCCTTAGAAGGCACAGTTGTGTAGTCTTGTGACCCTTTCATCTTTAACTTCTACAGGCCTAAAGCATCTATATACTGAACACCAACAAAACCAAAGCTTGGGGTGGGGGGCGAGGGGTGGGGGAGGCGGGTGGCAGGGTGGGTGGCTGTGAGAGTACTCATCTCACTTGCTTCTCTTTCTCATTCCACTGTGTGCAGCTCAGATTTGGATTCAAGCTAGTACTTAACCCTCATCCCTCACTCTTACCCTCCAAGTGTCCTATCACTATCAATCCCCTGCCACACTCCTTACTCTGTGTACCTGGATGCCACTCTCTCCTGTGACCCAGAGTCTTTCAGATCCCCTCCCCAGGAGCCACTGTATAGCACTGTCTATCTGAATTAAATGACTGTGGATTACAACGTGCCCTTCCCCCTAGACAGCCTGTGAGTAACCTTCCCTTTCTCATCACTTGTACTAGGTGTCTGGGCTTCTCAAGGGACCTAAGGGGATGGGGTGGGAGGGCTTGGTTATAGAGCTGATTCTGCCTCATTCTTTTGCAGTGGACATTTTTAGTTCAGAATTCATCCTTTCAAGATCTCCAAAGCCACCATGGCCTAGAGCTTCAGTTAGAGAAACGCAAGCCTCATTCTTCCACCAACTCTATTATCTCCCTTCTTGAAACCTCATATTTCCTTATCCTCTCAGGCCTATCAGAGCTAGGGCAACTGTCCTCCCCTCCTCTTTTACTCTGCCCATTCTCCCCCTTTCCCCTTTTGTTTCCTGCTCTGAATCATTGAGGTGAGCTCCTTACCAATCTCCTACTTCCCAAGGCCCCCCACATTCCTTTCTCCCTAACTTTATCTCACCCATCCCCATTATCATGCCTACTAGCCCTATGTTTCTACCAGGTTTCTCTTGTCCCAGTGACCAATCCATCTTGCTGCCTCTCATTATAGATCTGATCTTACCAGGCCTCCTCAACCTGGTGCTTGTTACTTTTCTGTATCATCAGGAGACAGCCACCCAGATACCAGACCTCTGAGCACTTGTCTCAACACCCAGGGCACAATTCTCAGCACTCAACTGACTCAGAGACAAAGTTATCTTCCTTCTCTGTCTTGACCAAAAATAGAGATAATACAGTCAGGAAGGATGAGGGGAGAGATGTTTACTGAATGTAACTGGTTCCTCCTTCCCCATTACCAGTGGGAGAATAGTAAAATTCACTGAAATGTTTATCCTTGGTTTTTCTTGTCCATCCTATCAGGATTAAAAGCCATGTGTTTCTTGTTACATGCTTTTCTATGCCTTCCATGGTTGAGTCTCAGGGAGCCAGAAACTGCTGTGTTAGGGGGCGGGGAGGGCACTGTGTGACCCAATGCCCACAGGGGTCAAGTCCCCAAAGCTTGGCAAAGGTGGTGGTGTCAAGTCTGCCTTGCCTCCCTTCCTCCTCTTCTTTTGGGGCCCCTGGCTGCTCCAGTTCCCTCTCTCCTCCAATCCAGTAGAACCACCCATTCCAGTGGCCCTGCTCCTGATCCTCATATACAATTACAGGTGAAGCAGGGAGCAACAGCAATGAATGTGTGAAGGTCACAGCAGTGTCATGTTTTCTCTGAAAGCTACACCAGTTCTTCCTTAGCAACAAGAATGCCCTGCCCTACCCCCTGTGGATGGCAAACCGATAGGATTAAACCCACCACACCTGAGATACTCCTATCTCACCTGCAAAGGATTTTCATCAACCACAGAAGTAGTGGGTATTCTGACCTCTGTACTCCTGGGAACAACATGTCTCCAGCCTGGGCCACCCACTGAGCCTAACCTGATATCCTGGGTGGTGGTGGTGGTGGCTGGCACCTCCAAGGCGGCCTGTGTGGACTCTAAAAAGACCTTCCAGACAGTCACAGCCTGTACAACCAATGAGTGCCAGTTCCCACTTAACAGTAAACCATGATGCAATCTCTGGGAGCCCTTTCCAATTGTAGAAGCCCCTTGAAAGGCTACAGAAAGCGGCCACCAGGACCCAGAGACGCACCACTTTGAGGGGAGCCCGCATATGGCAGCAGCAGCCACAACTTGCAGACACCCCGTATGACCTTGCTTCGACCTTGTGGACTGCAGTGCAGGGAGTCAGCAACAGCACATTGTACTCCCAGCAGGCACCCAGACACCAGGCCGTGATGGTCAGGCCCACCTCCATCCAGATGGCCAAAGCTTCCTGTCCTGGCAGTGGTGACAGAGATCAATGCTCCCCTGGGTAGTCCAAGATGGCCCTGGGTGCTTTACCCAAGTCCTGACTCAGCATGCGCTTTGACCCTGAAATAATTCCTTCAGGCCAGTGGGGTGAGAGAGAACCCTGGGCTTTTGTTTCATAGAGGTGGCAAGGGCTAGGCCCGCTCACCTACCCCACCTCCCCTTCTACTTCACTGACCCGGTCTGGCGATGGCTGGTGCACCCATCTCCAAGGCCTGGACAGCACATGGGCCTGGAGCCTATGGCGGGCTACCTGGCTCACACATCCCGCTCCCCAAGCCTCCCAAGCTCCCCAAGCCCCACGTTGTTTCCTCTGGAGACACCCAGAATATAGTAGATAGAAAGCTGTGTCCCCACCAGGTGGCATGGTGGGGACTCACGTACCTGCTCTCTCAACTTTGAAAATGTCAAGTTAGCTGGAAAAAGACAAAGTGGTCCTGAGCAGCAGCAGCATCCCTGCCGCCAAAGCAGAAAGTATTAACAAAAAGCGCAAAAGATGGAACTGCGCAGGCGCACAGCTCTGGAGCGCTTCACATTTTCAAATTCGAGCAGTTGGAAGGGTGCAAGCGGAATATGTGGTCTCCTGATGAGGCATGTTTATCTATCCTGTCTATCTTAATTGCCAATACTCCAGTTCACTATTTGTGTGAACTTTATTGAGGTATGATTGACAGGTAATTTAGGCTTCAGTTCATCTCTTTCGTTGGTTATTTCAATATTGTAGTCTCCTGACAGAATTCCCTATCTGAAATTTGCTTCTCTTAAATTCATATTTCACAGTCATGGTGGTTATCTTTCTTAAAAAAAAAAAAAAAAGAGAGAGAGAGAGAGATTTCCATGTCCTTTGCTTGCATTCAATCACTTGATCACTGTACAAATTGCCATCTCATATCAACCCAACATCCCCTCATGTAGTCTACATAAACATAAAGCCCTTGACTTGCCTTTAGTCTGTCTTCCAGGTACACTTTTCTTCATCTTACTAGATATTCTTATTTTTCAAAACCAATCCTTATTCTTTTATATCTATGTGAAATTGCAACTCATTTTTTATATACCTTCATCATCACCATCATCATACCATCACCACCACCATCATCAGCTGCCATTGACACGTGCATTCATAACACTATGTTAAACACACCATACATGTTATATTACTATGCTAATATAATTTGAGTTAAAAAAAATACTGAGGATTAAAAGATTGAGTAACTTACCTAATATTACAAAGTTCAGTTCAGTTCTGTTCAGTCGCTCAGTCGTGTCCGACTCTCTGAGACCCCATGAATCACAGCACGCCAGGCCTCTCTATCACCAACTCCCGGAGTTCACTCAGACTCATGTCCATCAAGTCAGTGATGCCATCCAGCCATCTCATCCTCTGTCATCCCCTCTTCCTCCTGCCGCCAATCCCTCTCAGCATCAGAGTCTTTTCCAATGAGTCAACTCTTCACATGAGGTGGCCAAAGTACTGGAGTTTCAGCTTTAGCATCATTCCTTCCAAAGAAATCCCAGGGCTGATCTCCTTCAGAATGGACTGGTTGGATCTCCTTGCAGTCCAAGGGACTCTCAAGAGTCTTCTCCAACACCACAGTTCAAAAGCATCAATTCTTCGGTGCTCAGCTTTCTTCACAGTCCAACTCTCACATCCATGCATGACCACTGGAAAAACCATAGCCTTGACTAGACGGACCTTTGTTGGCAAAGTAGTGTCTGTGCTTTTCAACATGCTATCTAGGTTGGTCATAAATTTCCTTCCAAGGAGTAAGCATCTTTTAATTTCATGGCTGCAGTCATGATCTGCAGTGAATTTGGAGCCCAAAAAATACAGTCTGACACTGTTTCCACTGTTTCCCCACCTATTTCCCATGAAGTGATGGGACCAGATGCCATGATCTTCGTTTTCTGAATGTTGAGCTTTAGGCCAACTTTTTCACTCTCCTCTTTCACTTTCATCAAGAAGCTTTTTAGTTCCTCTTCACTTTCTGCCATAAGGGTGGTGTCATCTGCATATCTGAGGTTACTGATATTTCTCCCAGCAATCTTGATTCCAGCTTCCAGCCCAGCATTTCTCATGATGTACTCTGCATATAAGTTAAATAAGCAGGATGACAATATACGGCCTTGATGTACTCCTTTTCCTATTTGGAACCGGTCCGTTGTTCCATGTCCAGTTCTAACTGTTGCTTCCTGATCTGCATATAGGTTTCTCAAGAGGCAGATCAGGTGGTCTGGTATTCCCATCTCTTTCAGAATTTTCCACAGTTTATTGTGATCCACACAGTCAAAGGCTTTGGCATAGTCAATAAAGCAGACATAGATGTTG
>NW_011494721.1:2016948-2023197 GCF_000754665.1 Bison bison bison
GATGTTGTTCTGGAACTCTCTTGCTTTTTCGATGATCCAGTGGATGTTGACAATTTGATCTCTGGTTCCTCTGCCTTTTCTAAAACCAGCTTGAACATCTGGAAGTTCATGGTTCACATATTGCTGAAGCCTGGCTTGAAGAATTTTGAGCATTACTTTATTAGTGTGTGAGATGAGTGCAATTGTGCAGTAGTTTGAGCGCTCTTTGGCATTGCCTTTCTTTGGGATTGGAATGAAAACTGACCTTTTCCAGTCCTGTGGCCACTGCTGAGTTTTCCAAATTTTCTGGCATATTGAGTGCAGCACTTTAACAGCATCATCTTTCAGGATTTGAAATAGGTCAACTGGAATTCCTTCACCTCCACTAGCTTTGTTCATAGTGATGCTTTCTAAGGCCCACTTGACTTCACATTCCATGATATCTGGCTCTAGGTTAGTGATCACACCATTGTGATTATCTTGGTCGTGAAGATCTTTTTTGTTCAGTTCTTCTATGTGTTCCTGCCACCTCTTCTTAATATCTACTGCTTCTGTTAGGTCCATACCATTTCCTACCTCCTAATACTATCAAATTGGTGATTAGAATTTTAATGTATGAATTTGGGGAGAGACAAATTTTTAGCCCATAATATATTCCCTGGTGGCTCAGCTGGTAAAGAATACATTTGCAATGTGGGAGACTTGGTTTATATTCCTGGGTTGGGAAGATCCTCTGGAGAAGGGAATGGCTACCCACACACTCCAGTATTCTGGCCTAGAGAATTCCAGGAACTGTATAGTCCAAGGCGTCACAAACAGTCAAACACGACTGAGCAACTTTCACTTTCATATGCCAAATAACAATCAAAGCAAAAACATGCCAAAATTTTTTTAATGTTTCACATGATTAAAATTTTCCAAGATACTGTTTTTATAAGTATGGATTTATTCAGTAAGTTTCGCTATTGTTCAGTTGCTAAATTGTGTCTGACTCTTTGTGACCCTGTGGACTGCAGCATGCCAGGCTCCTCTGTCTTCACTATCTATCAGAGTTTGCTCAAATTTATGTCCATTGAGTCCGTGATGTTATTTAGCCTCTGTCATCTCTATCACCCCCTTCTTTTGCTTTGAATCTTTCCCAGCATCAGGGTCTTTACCAATGAATTTTCTCTTTATATCTGGTGACCAAAATATTGGAGCTTCAGCAACAGTCCTTCCAGTGAATACTCAGGGTTAACTTCCTTTAGTCTTGACTGGTTTGATCTCCTTGTTGTCTGAGGGATTCTCAAGAGTCTTATCCAGTGCCACAATTCAAAAGCATCAATTCTTTGTTACTCAGCCGTCTTTTTAGTGCAAATGTTACATCTGTACATGGCTACTAGAAAAACCATAGCTTTCACCATACAAAACTTTGTCAGCAAGATATGTTTCTGCTGTTTAATACAGTGTCTAGGTTTGTCACAGCTTTCCTTCTAAGGAGCAAATGTATTTTAGTTAAATAATGTTTCTAAATGTGAAAGAGGTAACTTATTAATACATAACATGTTTTAATAATCAAGCACCTACAAATTCAAATTAAATAACTCATAAACTAATACTCAATGTAGAGAGACATGAAAATTTCATTATTTGATTTCTAATAACTTAAAAATAAAGATGACAGGATTAACACTTTTCCCAATCTCACTCAAAATTTCAATATATGTCAGAATGACAAATACACCTATTATAGATGATTCAAACCACATTGTGTATTGTAGTCTGATTTGGAATCTAGTCCTTTTTGCCATGTACATAAACTCAAAGGATAATCTTAGAGAGGAGATGTCTAAATATCAAAGATGTGTGAATGGGACCCTTTACTGGAAATGAAACCTTTTGGTGGAAGCCTAAGGTAAAGATGGGAATGTGCAGTTCTTTAGGAGGTGGTAGTGCTATATTAAGCATTCTCACAGTTGTCAACCTACCACAAAATATACAAGAGTTGAACTTAATGAAAATATAAGTGTAATCTTAAAGAATTCATATAGCCACTGGTGAAGGCTGGTATACTCTTTCAAAAATCAAAGATAATGAAAAACTTCAAATGACTAGGGGACTTGAAGATTGTCAGCATTTTGCAATGTGCAATGTCCAAATTTTATAAATAAGTTCACTTATTACCTACACAATGTTCATACTTTCATACAGAATAAATATTTATTTCTCCCATCATTTTAAGGTATTAATTTAAAAATATGGAAAACTTTTTCTTATGTGGAAAAAGTGATTCTAAAATATAACTTATTAATGTTTCAAAGTAAGTAAAATAATACATAATCTTCTTAGACATCTACATCAGCTTGGTATGATAAATATGTATTGCCAGAAACTGGATTTTAACTCAGAGAATCAGATACTGAGGACATCTCCTGTTACTATTCCCTTCATCTTTGTCAGTGTTCAATTGAAATGTGTTACTCTTCTCTTCATCTTTGTCAATGTTCAACTGAAATGTGTCTGTGAACTTAATTGAAGTTTTAAAATAAGTTTTAATTTAGTCCATAGTTATAATTATAAATGCAAATGATCCAACTGGAAACCGTCCAAATGTCTAAATCATTTGTTCCCTTTTCAGTACTTATTTAAAGCACTGAATAGGAAAAAAAAAAAAAAAAATCTTGCCTGTACCTGATTATATTGCTAGACACTAAATGAAGAAATAACAAAATGGAAGAAAATAAAATCTAACTAAATAAATATTAGAACAACTATGGTAACCAGAAATATTTTCAAAAATCAGCTTCTCCATATCTACTCATTTTGGCTCTCATAGGTCTCATTTTTGATTTGGGAATAATAATTTTATAATACTGAATGTGTTCATAGAGCTAACATATTGCAGCTATACCCACCATTAAAATTTTTACACTGATTATACTCACTAATTACAACTGGGATGCAAAACAGATTTCATATTAAGCTACATTAAAAGGGAAGAAATTAAAATAGACCTATTTTTTAGAAGTATTATATTCTTTTGGAGACAGCAGATTCTACAGCAGCATTTGCCAATTAAAAACACCAGGCCAGTTCTTAAATAAAGGATTAAAGCAAAAGGTTACTTTCACACTTGGGTGGTATATGTCAAAACAGACATTTTGCCTGATGGCCACCCTTGTGGCAGATGGAATGAAAAGCTAGACTGTACAGTAAGAGATGACCATTTGTACAGTTCTATGTTAAATAATGAATTCAAGAAGCCTTTTCTATATCTGTGGCAGGCTGTCTAATTTGAATTCAGTCTTCATTTCAGCAAGACATATTTCACTTATTTACCCTTGTATATTCATCATGCATTTGTGTTTCTAATGCAACTCCTCTCTCCATGACTAACTTTATCCTTTCAGGAATGAGCCTGCTGGAGTGTGACATATGCAACACCATGTAATTTAAAAATCTAATATATTCCTATATGGAGTGTGTATCCAATATTCCTTCCTCAGGACACAGTATTGTTTACAAATGAAGGAAAGCAAAACACTCTGGCATTAGGTTCTGAAACTATATGCTGGGTAAAAGTAATTTGTCTGCTCGGAAAGTAAGTCTAAATCTGATAGAACAATCAGATAAAGGTTTAGCACTGAATTTGAAATGGACAAGTGTGAGGTAGAAAGATCCAATCAGACTTTTGCACTTGCTTTTTACTGTTTCAGTAACGTACGGAGCTAACTTTTCTTTCCATGTCTTTGCTTATATTGTTTTGCATCTAGAATGCCTATCTTTCTAATTCCCAGTATCTTGATTACATCCACTTTTCAAAGCTTACGTCAAGTTGCATGTCTTTGTTGAAATCTCTTCTGCCACATAAGTAAATTACCTTGCTTTCTTCTGAGCCTCCTATACAATTTTTTTCTTTCTACACAATTAATTAAATGATGTTTAGGCACACATATTGTAGTCAGATGACAGTCTGAATTTTATCTCTGCCATTTACTAGCTGATGTCATTATCTTCTCATAAAAAGGAATAATTGTGCTACATTAGAAGATGATGATGATCGAATATCCTGAGGCAAAAAGTGATCTGTGGTAAACAAAAAAAGAAAAGCTTTTATTTTTCAAATGTAATGTAACTTTGTTTCATCAGGTACTTTTCTTTTTTATGTAAATGTTCTTTATCTGTGTGCTCTCCAGTATTACTTAAACTATTAATCCCTGGAGAGCAGAGTTTGGGGCATCCATATGCACAAATATTGTTTTATATTTTTACATTATAAAATAAATGAATCTATAGCCATCTAGTTAGCCATCTATCTACCTATCTATCTATCTGTCTTGGAAACAGAATGGATAAAACGCTCAGGACATTATAGAGATCAGTGCAAAGGGAAATAGTTAACTAATTTAACTTAAGTTGATACAGGTTAAAATATTCAATATACTAAGAAAGTAGATTTTTAAAAAATTTTCATCACAAGAAAAAATATCTGTCATTATGGGTGGTGATGTAAGTTACCTAAATTTAATGTGATAATCATTTCACAGTATATACATACTGTATATACAGTATATACACATCAAATCATTATATTGTACACCAAAACTAATACAATGTTATATGTCAATTATATCTGAATAAAAAATAAGCACTTAATGTATATCAAAATGTACTGTGACAGAAAAAGTCCTGTAAAACAAGTAAAATTTTGTTTAAGAAAGATAAAAGGTACAATGACAATCAAATATACAAAATTAAGTAAGGAAAAGAAATATAATAAATTGCTTCCAGAGGACTGAAAATAAGCAACTAACAGAGGACTAGAAAGTTAGTTCAATCACTCATTCATGTCCGACTCTTTGAGATCCCATGAATCGCAGCACGCCAGGCCTCCCAGTCCCTCAGCAACTCCCGGAGTTCACTCAGACTCACGTCCATTGAGTCAGTGACCCCATCCAGCCATCTCATCCTCTGTCGTCCCCTTCTCCTCCTGCCCCCAATCCCTCCCAGCATCAGAGTCTTTTCCAATGAGTCAACTCTTCGCATGAGGTGGCCAAAGTACTGGAGTTTCAGCTTCATATCAGTCCTTCCAAAGAAATCTCAGGGCTGATCTCCTTCAGAATGGACTGGTTGGATGTCCGTGCAGTCTAAGGGACTCTCAAGAGTCTTCTCCAACACCACAGTTCAAAGCATTGATTCCTCAGTGCTCAGCTTTCTTCACAGTCCAACTCTCACATCCATGCATGACCACAGGAAAAACCATAGCCTTGACTAGATGGACCTTTGTTGGCAAAGTAATGTCTCTGTTTTTGAATATGCTATCTAGGTTGGTCATAACTTTTCTTCCAAGGAGTAAGTGTCTTGTAATTTCGTTGCTGCAGAAACCATCTACAGTGATTTTGGAGCCCCAAAAAATAAAGTCTGACACTGTTTCCACTGTTTCCCCATCTATTTCCCATGAAGTGATCGGACCAGGTGCCATGATCTTTGTTTTCTCTGAATGTTGAGTTTTAAGCCAACTGTCTCACTCTCCTCTTTCACTTTCATCAAGGGGCACTTTAGTTCCTCTTCACTTTCTGCCATAAGGGTGGTGTCATCTGCATATCTGAGGTTATTGATATTTCTCCCAGCAATCTTGATTCCAGCTTGTGCTTCTTCCAGCCCAGTACTTCTCATGATGTACTCTGCATAGAAGTTAAATAAGCAGGGTGACAATATACAGCCTTGACATACTCCTTTTCCTATCTGGAATCAGTCTGTTGTTCCATGTTCAGTTCTACCTGTTGCTTCCTGACCTGCATACAAATTTCTCAAGAGGCAGGCAGGTGGTCTGGTATTCCCATCTCTTTCAGAATTTTCCATAGTTTATTGTGATCCATACAGTCAAAGGCTTTGGCATAGTCAATAAAGCAGACATAGATGTTTTTCTGGAACTTTCTTGCTTTTTCCGTTATCTAGTGGATGTTGACAATTTGATCTCTGATTCCTCTGCCTTTTCTAAAACCAGCTTGACCATCTGGAAGTTCACGGTTTATATATTGCTGAAGCCTGGCTTGGAAGTTTTGAGCATTGCTTTACCAGCATATGAGATGAGTGCAATTGTGCCGTAGTTTGGGCATTCTTTGGCATTGCTTTTCTTTGAGATTGGAATGAAAACTGACCTTTTCCAGTCCTGTGGCCACTGCTGAGTTTTCCAAATTTGCTGACATATTGAGTGCAGCACTTTCACAGCATTATCTTTCAGGATTTGAAATAGCTCAACTGGAATTCCATCACCTCCATAGCTTTGTT
>NW_011494721.1:2023401-2024992 GCF_000754665.1 Bison bison bison
TCCATCACCTCCAATAGCTTTGTTCATAGTGATGCTTTCTAAGGCCCACTTGACTTCACATTCCAGGATATCTGGCTCTAGGTGAGTGATCACACCATCGTGATTATCTGGGTCATGAAGATCTTTTTTGTACAGTCTTCTGTGTATTCCTGCCATCTCTTCTTAATATCTACTGCTTCTGTTAGGTCCATACCATTTCTGTCCATTATCGAACCCATCTTTGCATGAAATATTCCCTTGGTATCTCTCATTTTCTTGAAGAGATCCCTAGCCTTTCCCATTCTGTTGTTTTCCTCTATTTCTTTGCATTGCTTGCTGACGAAGGCTTTCTTATTTCTTCTTGCTATTCTTTGGAACTCTGCATTCAGATGCTTGTACCTTTCCTTTTCTCCTTTGCTTTTCGCTTCTCTTCTTTTCACAGCTATTTGTAAGGCTTCCCCAGTCAGCCATTTTGCTTTTTTGCATTTCTTTTCCATGGGGATGGTCCTGATCCCTGTCTCCTGTACAATGTCAAGAACCTCAGTCCATAGTTCATCAGGCACTCTATCTACCAGATCTAGGCCCTTAAATCTATTTCTCGCTTCCAGTGTATAATCATAAGGGATTTGATTTAGGTCATACCTGAATGGTCTAGTGGTTTTCCCTACTTTCTTCAATTTAAGTCTGAATTTGGCAATACGAAGTTCATGGTCTGAGCCACAGTCAGCTCCTGGTCTTGTTTTTGCTGACTCTATAGAGCTTTTCCATCTTTGGCTGCAAAGAATATAATCAATCTGATTTCGGTGTTGACCATCTGGTGATGTCCATGTGTAGAGTCTTCTCTTGTGTTGTTGGAAGAGGGTGTTTGCTATGACCAGTGCATTTTCTTGGCAAAACTCTATTAGTCTTTGCCCTGCTTCATTCTGTATTCCAAGGCCAAATTTGCCTGTTACTCCACAGTAAATGTATGATTTTTCAAATTTGAAAAGTTTAGTTAACGGACAATAAACTTTAGGAACAGCTAAAATAAGAAATGACCTGATAATCATGAGTAAGTAAATGCTGAAAATTCTTTTTTTCATCAAATACCGTAATGGCTTTATAAGTTTTCTATCACCTCGCCTTTCTGTCCTGAAATTCTTATATTTAGAGATAACTATCTTCAGAAACTTGTGGATAAAAGTGAGGTGAATATGTATTTATAAACCACCTGACATGGAAAAAGAGCAAACAAAAATGTGATTGCAGAGGGTAAATAAATAAAGTGTGTGGGCAACTTAGACTATTACAGTATCTATTTCATGTGAATGATTATTGTCCTGACATTGTAAGAGAGAATTAAGATGAAAAAGAGTTGGTTACTGCTTTGAAAGTTATCATTGGTAAACAAAGTATGTAAACATTATAATAATAATATAAGGTATATTATGCCCACCCCGCATCCGAGGTCAGGGGCAGCGGCTGGGAGGAGCTACCCCATGCCCCAAGCCCGAGGGCAGGGGTGGCAGCTGGGAGGAGCTACCACACGCCCCAAGCCCGAGGGCAGGGGTGGCAGCTGGGAGGAGCTACCACACGCCCCAAGCCCGAGGCCAGGGGCGGCAGGCAGGAGGAG
>NW_011494721.1:2025094-2027945 GCF_000754665.1 Bison bison bison
AGGCCACAGGCAGCGGCCAGGAGAACCAACCCGATGTCCAAGGAGCTGTGGCTGCGGGGGCGCAGGAGGGCCTAGAGGAGCTATCCACATTGAAGGTCAGGAAGGGCGCTTTGCTGGAGCAGCCGTGAAGAGATACCCCACGCACAAGGAAAGAGAAACCCAAGTAAGACGATTGGTGTTGCAAGAGGGCATCAGAGGGCAGACACACTGAAATCATACTTACAGAAAACGAGTCAATCTAATCATACTAGGACCACAGCCTTGTTTAACTCAATGAAACTAAGCCATGCCCATGGGGCAATGCAAGACGGGCGGGTCATGGTGGAGAGATCTGACAGAATGTGGTCCACTGGAGAAGGGAATGGCAAACCACTTCAGTATTCTTGCCTTGAGAACCCCATGAACAGTATGAAAAGGCAAAATGATAGGATACTGAAAGAGGAACTCCCCAGGTCAGTAGGTGCCCAATATGCTACTGGAGATCAGTGGAGAAATAACTCCAGAAAGAATGAAGGGATGAAGCCAAAGCAAAGACAATACCCAGTTGTGGATGTCACTGGTGATAGAAGCAAGGTCCGATGCTGTAAAGAGCAATATTGCATAGGAACCTGGAATGTCAGTTCCATGAATCAAGGCAAACTGGAAGTGGTCAAACAAGAGATGGCAAGAGTGAATGTCGACATTCTAGGAATCAGCACTAAAATGGACTGGAATGGGTGAATTAACTCAGATGACCATTATATCTACTGTTGTGGGCAGGAATCCCTCAGAAGAAATGGAGTAGCCATCATGGTCAACAAAAGAGTCCGAAATGCAGTACTTGGATGCAATCTCAAAATGACAGAATGATCTCTGTTCGTTTCCAAGGCAAACCATTCAATATCACAGTAATCCAAGTCTATGCCCCAACCAGTAAGGCTGAAGAAGCTGAAATTGAACGGTTCTATGAAGACCTACAAGACCTTTTAGAACTAACACCCAAAAAAGATGTCCTTTTCATTATAAGGGACTGGAATGCAAAAGTAGGGAGTCAAGAAACACCTGGAGAAACAGGCAAATTTGGCCTTGGAATACGGAATGAAGCAGGGCAAAGACTAATAGAGTTTTGCCAAGAAAATGCACTGGTCATAGCAAACACCCTCTTCCAACAACACAAGAGAAGACTCTACACATGGACATCACCAGATGGTCAACACCGAAATCAGATTGATTATATTCTTTGCAGCCAAAGATGGAGAAGCTCTATACAGTCAGCGAAAACAAGACCAGGAGCTGACTGTGGTTCAGACCATGAACTCCTTATTGTCAAATTCAGACTTAAATTGAAGAAAGTAGGGAAAACCACTAGACCATTCAGGTATGACCTAAATCAAATCCCTTATGATTATACGGTGGAAGTGGGAAATAGATTTAAGGGTCTAGATCTGATAGAGTGCCTGATGAACTATGGACTGAGGTTCGTGGCATTGTACAGGAAACAGGGATCAAGACCGTCCCCATGGAAAAGAAATGCAAAAAAGCAAAATGGCTGACTGGGGAAGCCTTACAAATAGCTGTGAAAAGAAGAGAAGCAAAAAGCAAAGGAGAAAAGGAAAGGTACAAGCATCTGAATGCAGATTTCCAAAGAATAGCAAGAAGAAATAAGAAAGCCTTCGTCAGCAATCAATGCAAAGAAATAGAGGAAAACAACAGAATGGAAAAGGCTAGGGATCTCTTCAAGAAAATTAGAGATACCACGGGAACATTTCATGCAAAGATGGGTTCGATAATGGACCAGAAATGGTATGGACCTAACAGAAGCAGTAGATATTAAGAAGAGATGGCAAGAATACCCAGAAGAACTGTATAACAAAGATCTTCACATACCAGATAATCATGATGGTGTGATCACTGAACTAGAGTCAGACCTGGAATGTGAAGTCAAGTGGGCCTTAGAAAGCATCACTACAAACAAATCTATTGGAGGTGATGGAATTCCAGTTGAGCTATTTCAAATCCTGAAAGATGATTCTGTGAAAGTGCTGCACTCAATATGTCAGCAAATTTGGAAACCTCAGCAGTGGCCACAGGACTGGAAAAGGTCAGTTTTCATTCCAATCCCAAAGAAAGGCAATGCCAAAGAGCGCTCAAACTACTGCACAATTGCACTCATCTCATACGCTAGTAAAGTAATGCTCAAAATTCTCCAAGCCAGGCTTCAGCAATATGTGAACTGTGAACTTCCTTATGTTCAAGCTGGTTTTAGAAAAGACAGAGGAACCAGAGATCAAATTGCCAACATCCACTGGATCATCAAAAAAGCAAGAAAGTTCCCGAAAAACATCTATGTCTGCTTTATTGACTATGCCAAAGCCTTTGACTGTGTGGATCACAATAAACTGTGGGAAATTCTGAAAGAGATGGGAATACCAGACCACCTGATTCGCCTCTTGAGAAATCCGTATGCAGGTCAGGAAGCAACAGTTAGAACTGGACATGGAACAACAGACTGGTTCCAAATAGGAAAAGGAGTACGTCAAGGCTGTATATTGTCACCCTGCTTATTTAACTTATATGCAGAGTACATAATGAGAAACGCTGGGCTAGAAGAAGCACAAGATTCTGGAATCAAGATTGTTGGGAGAAATATCAATAACCTCATATATGCAGATGACACCCCCCTTATGGCAGAAAGTGAGGAGGAACTAAAAAGCCTCTTGATGAAAGTGAAAGTGCAGAGTGAAAAAGTTGGCCTAAAGCTCAACATTCAGACAACGAAGATCATGGCATCCAGTCCCATCACTTCATGGGAAATAGATAGGGAAACAGTGGAAACAGTGTCAGACTTTATTTTTCTGGGCTCCAAAATCAC
>NW_011494721.1:2028580-2031458 GCF_000754665.1 Bison bison bison
GTGAGTCTGTGTGAACTCCGGGAGTTGGTGATGGACAGGGAGGCCTGGCGTGCTGCGATTCATGGGGTCGCAAACAGTCGGACACGACTGAGCAGCTGAACTGAACTGAATTGATTCCTAATGTGAAATTATTAAGATACTAGTTTCTGTCTTTTGTTTCTAGAAGACTTCCTCATTTAAATATTCCTAATCTACCACTCAAACTCCTGAAATTAGCTGCACATTTAACTTCGGTATCTCAAAGATATTTAACTTAAGCTGGAGGAAGTTATTTAACTTCTACTCAGCAATCAGGCTGCAGAGGTCACTGTATGCAAGTAGAATTGTGTTGACTTAGGTACTCACTTTAATGTTTGGACTTCAAGGGGATCATACCAGTTCCTTTGACTGTAAGGAGATCAAACCAGTGAATCCTAAATAAAACCAGTTCTGAATATTCATTCATTCAGCTAAAGCTGAATCTGCAATACTTTGCCCACCTGATGCAAATAACTGACTCATTGGAAAAGGTCTCATGCTGAGAAAGATAGAAGGCAGCTGGAGAAGGAGACGACAGAAGATGAGATGATCAGTTGCTATCACTAACTCTATGGACTTCAGTTTGAGGAAGCTTCGAAAGTTGGTGATGGACAGGGAAGCCTGACCTGCTGAAGTCCATGGGGTCACAAAGAGTTGGACATGACTAAGTGACTGAACTGAACTGAACGTAATAACTGTGATTTCACTTTTTCCATTTTCCCAATTTTACTCTGCCTTTTAGAAGATAGAAGTTCCTCTTTTACAGTCCCAATTTTGCTTGACTGACAGAAACCCAGTTCCTCCTGAACTTGCATCTTCCTCTAAACAATTTCCCTAATCATAGACCACAGGAGCAGAAGATATTAAGAAGAGGTGGCAACAATACACATAACTATACAAAAAAGATCATCATGACCCAGATAAAGACAATGGTGTGATCACTCACCTAGAGCCAGACATTCTAGATTGTGAATACGATTCTAGAATACGAAGTTAAGTGGGCCTTAGGAAGTATCACTATGAACAAAGCTAGTGGAGGTGATGGAATTCCAGATGAGCTATTTAAAATATTAAATGGTGATGCTGTGAAAGTGCTGAACTTAATATGCCAGCAAACGGAAAAATCAGCAGTGGCCACAGGACTGGAAAAGGTCAGTTTTCATTCCAATTCCAAAGAAAGGCAATGCCAAAGAATGTTCAAACTATCACACAATTGTACTCATCTCACATGCTAGCAAAACAATGCTCAAAATTCTTCAAGCTAGGCTTCAACAGAATGTGAACAGAGAACATCCACATGTTCAAACTGGATTTAGAAAAGGCAGAGGAACCAGAGATCAAATTGTCAACATCTGCTGGATCATAAAAAAGGCAAGAGAATTCAAGAAATGCATCTATTTCTGCTTCACTGACTATGCTAAAGACTTTGTGTGGATCACAACAAACTGGAAAATTCTTAAAGAGATGGAAATATCAGACTACTTTACCTGCCTCCTGAGAAATCTATATGCAGGTCAAGAAGCAACAGTTAGAACTGGACATGGAACAACAGACTGATTCCAGATAGGAAAAGGAGTATGTCAAGGCTGTATATTGTCACCCTGATTATTTAACTTCTATGCAGAGTACATCATGAGAAGTACTGGGCTGGAAGAAGCACAAGCTGGAATCAAGATTGCCAAGAGAAATATCAATAACCTCAGATATGCAGGTGACACCACCCTAATGGCAGAAAGGGAAGAAGAACTAAAGAGTCTATTGATGAAAGTGAAAGAGGAGAGTGAAAAAAACTGACTTAAAACTCAACATTCAGAAAACTAAGATCATGGCATCTGATCCCATCACTTCATGGCAAATAGATGGGGAAACAATGGAAACTGTGAAAGATTTTATTTTGGGGGTCTCCAAAATCACTGCAGATGGTGACTGTACTCTTGCTCCTTGGAAGAAAAGCAATTACCAACCTAGAAAGCACATTAAAAAGCAGAGACATATTTGCCAAAAAAGATCTGTTTAGTCAAAGTTATGGTTTTTCCAGTAATCATGTATAGATGTGAGAGTTGGACTGTGAAGAAAGCTGAGCGCCGAAGAATTGATGCTTTTGAACTGTGGTGTTGGAGAAGACTCTTGAGAGTCCCGTTGGACTGCAAGGAGATCCAACCAGTCCATCCTAAAGGAGATCAGTCCTGAGTGTTCATTGGAAAGACTGATGTTGAGGTTGAAACTCCAATACTTTGGCCACCTGATGTGAAGAACTGACTCTTTTGAAAAGTCTCTGATGCTGGGAAAGATTGAAGGCAGGAGAAGAAGGGGATGACAGAAGATGAGATGGTTGGATGGCATGACTGACTCAATGGACATGAATTTGAGTAAACTCCAGGAGTTGATGATGGACAGGGAGGTCTGGCGTGCTGCAGTCCATGGGGTCGCAAATAGTCGGACACGATTGACCAACTGAACTGAACTGAACTGATGCTAGGCAAAATAATGGATCCCATATTGTGTCTAGGTCCTTATCCCAGAAACCTTTGTATATGTTATGTTACATGGTAATGAAGTATTAAGGATGGCAATGGAATCAAAATTTTAAATCAGATAACTTTAGAAAAAGGATAGTATCCTGAATTATCCAGGTTGCCATCATATATTGGCAAGGGTCCTTTAAAAGTAGAAGAAGGAGGCAGAGGCTCAGCATCAGAGCCATATGATGTCAGAAAATCTTAGCCTTGGTCCTCAGTAGCTTTGAGTTAGAGGAAGTAGCCATGTTCCAAGAAATGCAGGCAGCCTCTAGAAGGGAAAGGCAAGGAAATGGATTCGCCTCTGGAGAGAGGAATAATGAAAAAGAAGGAGGAAGAATGGC
>NW_011494721.1:2031558-2033795 GCF_000754665.1 Bison bison bison
ATCCTGCTGGGTCCACATTTTAACATTTTTTTCCGTATCCCCAAAACATCTCAAATAAAGGGAAACTTTATTTTGCACTTCTCTTTTGTAACCTGTCTTCTTTGTACTATCTCTAGAGCTATCTCTGGTTCATTTCTGCAAGACTCACTTTTTTTTTCCAGCAGCTTTGGCAAGTTGGAGAAGAGGAAACTAAAATTCTCCTGCCCAACTCCTTAGATTCAAGGTACATACTTTCATGTATGCTCTCACTGGTGGCAAGCCTATAACACTATCCAGTGAAACTGCTATCTAACTTCACCTAAAAGACCTGAGCTGACTGCTACACATGAGACTAGGGATGTTTCAAATTAGGAGGCACTTCATTTTATGTTTTGGTCATGACATTTGCAAGCTCCTAAAAAAGGAACACTGACTTATCTTCTGTGTTTTGGAAGTCTCATAAGAGTAATGTCAATGGAATGAACTCTATAAAAATAATTTTGTCCAACATCTGTTGAGAATATTATCTGAATCTTCTTCAGAAATACTAAAATTCTAATGAAACTGTGAAGAAGCAGAAGTATTGTACCTGGCATGGATTCTAGCTTCTAGAGAGGTCAGAATGTTGTTGAATATTCTGAGGCTTTGTAAGAAAATGTTAAATTTAATTAGAACAGCAACTCAAAACAAATAGAATTGGAACATTAATATAATGCTCAGATATTTTTCTGTAAAAATTTTCAAATTTTGTATATTACTTTATATTAACATTTTTATTAGCTGATATTCCTGACTGGATATGTATTACTGTCTTCACAAATCCAAAAGTTATCTTTGTACTGGAACATATAAAGCATCATGCTAAAGCTAACATTTTTATGAGTTTGGGTTTAGGAAATCTTTGTATGATATCATTTATGTAAAAGCCAAAGAGTCTCATTAAATACCTTTAAAAATCACTACAGGCTATACATTGCTTTTATTGAAGAGTTTATTTTGTATTTGAGGAAACATATTAGAAATCTTGCATCACTGTAATTTGATCACTTGTTTCTATTTCATGAATTATATTATTTTGCAGAGCTACATATATTTAAGCAATCAACTGTAAGGTAAGAATGAATCTTACTATTTATTAGAATAATATTCAATCCATAAAGTCACTAGAAGATAATTTCTCACAGATTTTGTGTATGTGTGAGTGTGCACATGCATGAGAATGAGAGAGGAAAGAGAGAAAAAGAACATTTTACAACTACTGGCTTATGTGTGTGTGTGTATATATATATATATATATGTCAATATTCTTAAAAATTATGTTTATAAATCATCAAGATAATTGTCATTCTAACTGAATCAACTGAATATTTGGTATTATTTTTAGTAATGATTAAATTAAAATAACTAGCATCTGTTTGTTTCCAAGGCAAACCATTCAACATCACATTATCCAAGTCTAGGCCCTGACAAGTACTGCTGAAGAAGCTGAAGTTGAAGGTTCTACGAAGATCTACAAGACCTTCTAGAACTAACACCCCCAAAAGATGTCCTTTTCATTATACGGGACTGGATGCAAAAGTAGGAAATCAAGAGATACCTGGAATAACAGGAAAATTTGGCCTTGGAGTACAAAATGAAGCAGGGCAAGGCTAATAGAGTTTTGCCAAGAGAATGCACTGGTCATAGCAAACATCCTCTTCCAACAACACAAGAGAAGACTACACAGGGACATCACCAGATGGTCAATACTGAAATCAGATTGATTACGTTCTTTGCAGCCAAAGATGGAAACGTTCTATACAGTCAGCAAAAACAAGACCAGGAGCTGACTGTGGCTCAGATTATCAACTCCTTATTGCCAAATTCAGACTTAAATGGAAGAAAGTAGGGGAAACAACTAGACCATTCAGGTATGACCTAAATCAAATCCCTTATGATTACACAGTGGAAGTGACAAACAGATTTAAGGGATTAGATCTGATAGAGTGCCTGAAGCACTATGGATGGAGGTTCATGATATTGTACGGGAGGCAGTGACCAAGAACATTCCCTAGAGAAAGAAGTACAAAAAGGCAAAATTATTGTCTGAGGAGGCCATACAAATAGCTGACAAATGTATAGAAGCTAAAGGCAAAGGAGAAAAGGAACGATATACCCATTTGAATGAAGACTTGCAAAGAAAGCAAGGAGAGATAAGAAACCCTTCCTCAGTGATCAATGCAAAGAAATAGAGGAAAACAATAGAATGGGAAAGACTA
>NW_011494721.1:2033895-2034611 GCF_000754665.1 Bison bison bison
AAAAATCATCCAGTCTAAATAATCTGCCTCACTATACTTCTATAGTGCCTAAATTTTTATCAGTTAGTGTCACTCCTTAAGAATGTTGCCAAGAGAATGGACTTTTAATGCCTTACCTTAGAGGGGAAGCACATTGGTACAGATTTATCTTTATTGTGTGGTGGCAAACAGCAGAATCCAGCAGTCTTAAGACAATAAATGAGTACATTTCAAGTTCAAAGTAAGCAGGAAAAAAATTCTAAACTGACAAGTAAAGGCACAAATAAACAAATGGGACCTAATTAACCTTAAAAGCTTCTGCACATCAAAGGAAACTATTAGCAAGGTGAAAAGACAGCCTTCAGAATGGAGGAAAATAATAGCAAATGAAGCAACTGACAAACAACTAATCTCAAAAATATACAAGCAACTCCTACAGCTCAACTCCAGAAAAATAAATGACCCAATCAAAAAATGGGCCAAAGAACTAAACAGACATTTCTCCAAAGAAGACATACAGAGGGCTAACAAACACATGAAAAGATGCTCAGCATCACTCATTATCAGAGAAATGCAAATCAAAACCACTATGAGGTACCATTTCACTATGAGGCAGTCAGAATGGCTGCCATCCAAAAGTCTACAAATAATAAATGCTGGAGAGGGTGTGGAGAAAAGGGAACCCTCTTACACTGTTGGTGGGAATGCAAACTAGTACAGCCACTATGGAGAACAGT
>NW_011494721.1:2034711-2039571 GCF_000754665.1 Bison bison bison
ATCGCTATTAACAAAACTAGTGGAGGTGATGGAATTCCAGTTGAGCTATTTCAAATCCTAAAAGATGATGTTGTGAAAGTGCCTCACTCAATATGCCAACAAATCTAGAAAATGCAGCAGTGGCCACAGGACTGGAAAAGGTTAGTTTTCATTCCAATCCCAAAGAAAGGCAATGCCTAAGCATGTTCAAACTGCTGCATGATTACACTCATCTTGCACACTAGCAAAGTAATGTTTAAAAATTCTCCAAGTCAGGCTTCAACATTACGTGAACCCTGGAACCTCCAGATGTTCAAGCTGGATTTAGAAAAGGCAGGGGAATCAGAGATCAAATTGCCAATACCAGTGGATCATCAAAAAATTAAGAGAGTTCCAGAAAAACATCTACTTCTATTTTACTGAATACGCCAAAGCCTTTGACTATGTGGATCACAACAAACTGTGGAAAATTCTTAAAGAGATGGAATACCAAAACACCTGACCTGCCACCTGAGAAATCTGCATGCAGGTCAAGAAGCAACAGTTAGTCTCGACATGGAACCACAGACTGGTTCTGAGTACATCAAAGGTGCATATTGCCACCCTGCTTATTTAATTTATATGCAGAGTAGATCATGAGAAATGCTTGTCTGGATAAAGCATAAGCTGGAATCAAGACTTCAGGGAGAAATATCAATAACCTCAGATATGCAGATGATACCACCCTTATGGCAGAAAGAAAAGAACTAAAGAGCCTCTTGATGAAAGTGAAAGAGGAGAGTGACAAAGTTGGCTTAAAACTCAACATTCAGAAAACTAAGATCATGGCATCTGGTCCCATCACTTTTTGGCAAATGGATGGAGAAACAATAGAAACTTTATTTTGGGGGGCTTATGTATTGATGCGAGAGTTGGACTATAAAGAAAGCTGAGTGCTGAAGAATTGATGCTTTTGAACGGTGGTGTTGGAGAAGACTCTTGAGAGTCCCTTGGACTGCAAGGAGATCCAGCCAGTCCATCCTAAAGGAGATCAGTCCTGGGTGATCATTGGAAGGACTGATGCTAAAGCTGAAACTCCAATACTTTGGCCACCTCATGGGAAGAGTTGACTCATTGGAAAAGACCCTGATGCTGGGAAAGATTGAGGGCGGGAGGAGAAGGGGAGGACAGAGGATAAGATGGTTGGATGGCATCACCGACTCAATGGACATGGGTTGGGTGTACTCTGGGAGTTGGTGATGGACATGGAGGCCTGGCGTGCTGCGGTTCATGGGGTTGCAAAGAGTCAGACACGACTGAGCGACTGAACTGAACTGAAATCATTGCTGATGTTGACTGCAGCCATGAAATTCGAAAATGCTTGCTCCTTGCAGGAAAGGTATGACCAACCTAGACAGCATATTAAGAAGCAGAGCCATTACTTTACCAACAAAGGTCTTTCAAGTCAAAGCTATGGTTTGTACAGTAGTCATGTATGGATGTGTGAGTTGGAGTATAAAGATATCTGAGTTCCGAAGAATTGATGCTTTTGAGCTGTGATTTGGGAGAAGACTCTCGAGAGTCCTTTGGACTGCAAGGAGATTCAATCCTAAAGGAAATCAGTCCTGAGTATTCATTGGAAGGACTGATTCTAAAGCTAAAACTCCAGCACTTTGGCCACCAGATGTGAAGAACTGACTCATTTGAAAAGACACTGATGCTGGGAAAGATTGAAGGCAGGAGGAGAAGGGGATGACAGAGGATGATATGGTTGGATGGAATCACTGACTCGATGGACATGAGTTTGAGTAAACTCTGAGAGCTGGTGATGGACAAGGAAGCCTGGAGTGCTGCAGCCCATGGGGTCACAAAGAGTTGGACATGACTGAGCAACCGAACTGAACTGAGAAGTTATTGATGGTTTGCTTTGTGCAAGGTAATGAATTAAGTGCTGTAAATGCACTATATTATTTACTGTTCACAACAATGTCATGTTATAGTTATGATAATTATCCTAATTTAAGCTAAGTAAACTGAAACTTTAAGAAGTTAAACAAATCCTATGATGAGCAAGTCATACAAACCAGTACTATTTGAGAAGTAAAAGAAGCTAGTAATTATTTATCTGACTTTGTGTATGTACATCAGAATTGTTCCAGTTAAACCAGGGCATATACACATATGGTAAGTAACAGAAGTAAGTGTTAGCCCCAGGGAACTCATAGGGTTTTCCAAATGTTTGATTTAACGACTACATGGTAAAATTGTGATTCTTCATGATGTACCCTGCATAGAAGTGAAATAAGCAGGGTGACAATATACAGCTTAGTTGTACTCCTTTCCCAGTTTTTCATTGTCTGTTGTTCCATGTCCAGTTCTAACTGTTGTTTCTTAACCTGCATACCAGTTTCTCATGCAGCAGGTCAGATGGCCTGGTATTCCCATCTCTTCAAGAATTTTCCAGTTTGTTGTAATCCACAAAGATTTAGTGTAGTCAATGAAGCAAAAGTAGATTTTTTTCTTTGGAATTCCCATGCTTTCTCTATGATCCAATGGATGTTGGCAATTTGATCTCTGGTTCCTCTACCTTTTCTAAATCTAGCTTGTTTATCTGGAAATTCTCAGTTTACATACAGTTGAAGCCTAGCTTGAAGAATTTTGAACATTACCTTGCCAGCATGTGAAATGAGAGCAATTTTACAGTAGTTTGAACATTCTTTGGCATTGCCTTTAATTGGAATGCAAGCTGACCTTTTCCAGTCCTGTGGCCACTGCTGACTTTGCCAGACATGCTGGCAAATTGAGTACAGCACTTTAATCCCTTTTGATTAAAGAGATATCATATTATATTCTCTTTTTCCAGACATAATACAATATTAAATGCTCCATGATTGGTTTGGTATCATGAGCCAATGGCCTAATAAAATTAAACATTTCTCCTTGTCACCCATATTTCTCTTTTCACTTTTATTTACCCAAAACCAAAGCCAATTCGTATATTTCTGAAGTAGTAACATATTTCACTGATGTATCTCTGCACTATTTCCCTCCATCTCCAAGTGTCAAATTCTTACCAATATATAAGTTATTCCTAGTCTGATGTTCAGATGTGAATTTCTTCCTCCAAGACTCCTTTCTGGATTCATTTCTGGAAATTCCAAAACATGTTATTTGTATTGTTGATAGGAAATTATCACAATATTCATCAAATTTATCATAATTTTGTATATACTTTGTCTCCCCCAAATAAAATCTCAACTCTTACACAAGAATAAAAGCATATGGTTAAAATGTGCATATATAAGACTTATCTTCTTTTAAATTTTTTTTCTCTTTGGAATTAGCAATTTAAGCTTGAAAAAATATTTACTCCTTAGTTTCCTTTGGACTTGAGGGTATAAATGTGTGACATAAGAAAGAAAAATGTGTGAAATCCTTTCTACTCATAATCTAGAGAATCATTGTAATGAATTTTGACTACAAATATGTTTTTATAAATACTTGATGTAAATGTATTATAAATTTCAATATGGCTTTAGATTTTTATTTCACTCAGTTTCTCAGTTTTAAACTCATGTTATCTAATTTTGTCTAATACATACATATTTTTAAATTTATTAAGCTATGCAAGCCATGCTCTTTCTATCAGAAACTTTATAACATGTATATATTCAACTCATCAATACTTTTGCAAGTGAATATCATGCAAAAATTATTTTGCAACATGGTTTTGCTTGTAACTATTTTTTTTTTAACACAAGAGTTTCCTCTGAATGCTACTGACAGAAGCTATTTAATTCATTCAACATGGATGATATTTAGAACCTATGCAAGGTAGAATGATAGCTGTCCACATGCTATATTTATATGTAAGTTTATTATATATATATATATATATTTAAAAAATAGTTACAATGATATATAAATAATTTCCAGCATTAGCTTTCAATTTCAAATGTCAATCAAAATAAAGGTAGATGAAAGTGCATCTTTACAAGCAAAACCATGTTGCAAAATAATTTTTGCATGATATTCACTTGCAAAAGTATTGATGAGTTGAATATATACATGTTATAAAGTTTCTGATAGAAAGAGCATGGCTTGCATAGCTTAATAAATTTAAAAATATGTATGTATTAGACAAAATTAGATAACATGAGTTTAAAACTGAGAAACTGAGTGAAATAAAAATCTAAAGCCATATTGAAATTTATAATACATTTACATCAAGTATTTATAAAAACATATTTGTAGTCAAAATTCATTACAATGATTCTCTAGATTATGAGTAGAAAGGATTTCACACATTTTTCTTTCTTATGTCACACATTTATACCCTCAAGTCCAAAGGAAACTAAGGAGTAAATATTTTTTCAAGCTTAAATTGCTAATTCCAAAGAGAAAAAAAATTTAAAAGAAGATAAGTCTTATATATGCACATTTTAACCATATGCTTTTATTCTTGTGTAAGAGTTGAGATTTTATTTGGGGGAGACAAAGTATATACAAAATTATGATAAATTTGATGAATATTGTGATAATTTCCTATCAACAATACAAATAACATGTTTTGGAATTTCCAGAAATGAATCCAGAAAGGAGTCTTGGAGGAAGAAATTCACATCTGAACATCAGACTAGGAATAACTTATATATTGGTAAGAATTTGACACTTGGAGATGGAGGGAAATAGTGCAGAGATACATCAGTGAAATATGTTACTACTTCAGAAATATACGAATTGGCTTTGGTTTTGGGTAAATAAAAGTGAAAAGAGAAATATGGGTGACAAGGAGAAATGTTTAATTTTATTAGGCCATTGGCTCATGATACCAAACCAATCATGGAGCATTTAATATTGTATTATGTCTGGAAAAAGAGAATATAATATGATATCTCTTTA
>NW_011494721.1:2039671-2042026 GCF_000754665.1 Bison bison bison
ATAAATTGGTGCAGGGAGGTATCTGTTTTAGAAAAATGGTTCATGAGATTGTGGAGGCTAGCACATTGAAAATCTGAAGGGTATACCAGCAGACTGAAGATACAAAGAGTTGATATTATAGCTTGAATCCAAGGGATTTTTGCCCAAGGGAGTTGTCAGGCAAAATTTCCTCTTCCTCTAGAGAGATCAATTTTGTTTGTTTTTCATTTTTTTCTATTAAGCCCTTCAATTGATAGGATGAGACCTATGAAAGATAGTCTGCTTTACTCAAAATCCACTGAGTTAACTGTTAATTGCTCTGCCCAGCCCAAAAAAAAGCAGCATAGTTTAGCTGACATGAAAAAATTAGCCATCTCAATTTGTGTCAGTTGAAAAATTTTAATATCTACTAGTACAAAGAGTAACTAAGAAAATCACAAGTAAAAAATGATAAAGACAAAAATTGAAATTGAAGAGATAATAGAAAATAATAGATATTAATATGTTTGACTAAATTAGAAATGTTTTTTGAGTAAAGTTACAAAATAGATAAAACACAGGTAATTATTTCAAACCATGATGAATCTGAATATGATTTATACTGATGTAGCCATACTAATGTAACTCATTCTATAATTTTAAATGAGATGTTTAGACTTTGGAAACTGGATTTGCATCTTAATAGTTTATTTTATTTTCTACCTTTATTGAAGTGTGTGCAAATATTAAATTGTACATATTTAAGATGTACAATCTGATAATTTAATATTTGTATACATACACTGTAAAATAATCACCATGTTCAAGCCACTTGATATACTCATCACCTCATATAGTTACTATTTCTATTCTTCTTCTTTTCTTTGTGTTTGTATGTATGTGTGTGTGTGGTAAGAACACTCAAGATTTACTCTCTTGGCAAATTTCAAGTATACAGTACAGAATTGTGAACTATAGTCACACTATTGTACATTAGAGCTCCAGAATTTATGCACCTTCTAGAATAAACTTTGTAACCCTTAATTAAAATCTTCTCATTTTCTCCACTCCCAAGTCCCTGATAACCACCATTCAACTTTCTGCTTCTGTGATTTAACTATTTTAGATTCCACATGTACCCAAGATCATGCAGTATTTGTCTTTCTATCTTTGGCAAATTTTACTTTGTCTAACTCAGATGGTAAAGAAACTGCCTGCAATGCAGGAGACCAGTGTCCGATCCCTGGGTAGGGAAGATCCCCTGGAGAAGGGAATGGCAACCCACTCTAGTATTCTTGCCTGGAGAATTCCATAGATAGAGGAGCCTGGTGGGCTACAGTCCATGGGGTCACAAAGAGTCATATGTGACTGAGTGACTAACACACACAATGTTCTTTATGATTGTACATGTGCTCACAATTGACAGTATTTCCTTCATTTTTAAGGCTGAATAATATTCCACTGTGTATATATAAATATACCAAATTCTCTTCATCCATTCATCCGTCAGTGAATATTTAGTTTGATTCTATATATTGACTGTGAATAATGATGTAATATAATGGGAATGTAGATATCTCTTCAAGATCTTTATTTCATTTCCTTTGTATATATACCAGACAAGGGATAGCTAGATCATAAAAATGGTTTTATTTCTAAATCTGTGAAGAGCCTTCATATGGCTTTCTATATGGTTGAAACAACCTGATTTTAAAATGAGCAAAGTATCTGAACAGACATTTCCTAAAAAGACACTTGGGCTTTCTGGTTGGCTCACTGATAAAGAATCCACCTGCCAAGCAGGAGACATGGGTTTGTTCAATCCCTGGGCCAGGAAGATTCTTTGGAGAAGAAAATGGCAGGCCATTCCAGTATTCTTGCCTGAAAAATCCCATAGACTGAGGAGCCTGGTGGGCTACAGTCCATGGGTTGCAAAGAGTTGAAAGTAACTTAGTGAATAAACAACAACAAAAATAACAAAGAGACACACAAATGACCAACAGGCATATAAAAAATGGCCAGCTTCACCAATCATCATGAAAATGCAAATATCAGAGTCTTTTCCAATGAATCAACTCTTCCCATGAGGTGGCCAAAGTACTGGAGTTTCAGCTTTAGCATCAGTCCTTCCAATGAACACCCAGGACTGATCTCCTCTAGGATGGACTGGTTGGACCTCCTTGCAGTCCAAGGGACTCTCAAGAGTCTTCTCCAACATCACAGTTCAAAAGCATCAATTCTTCAGCACTCAGCCTTCTTCACAGTCCAACTCTCACATCCATACATGACCACTGGAAAAATGATAGCCTTGACTAGACGGACCTTTGTTGGCAAAGTAATGTCTCTGCTTTTGAATATGCTATCTAGGTTGGTCATAACTTTCCTTCCAAGGAGTAA
>NW_011494721.1:2042126-2044372 GCF_000754665.1 Bison bison bison
TGAAGCTGATACTACTAAGGGAATTATTCAGCGTTGTTCTATGCATTGGGGAGGACCTTGAGAACTAAAGAAACCTGCCCCCCTACCCCAGCTCCTGAGGGTACAGAAGCAATAAAAAAGGGCAGGAAGGATATAGAACATTTGAACTCAGTCTCTTGTTCATCTAAGAGTTCCGGGTTGTTTCCCATGTTCACTCTGAGTCTCTCCACTGACTTTCACATGTTAATTCTGAGTTCCTCTATTGGGTTCTAGGGAATATTTTCCTTCTCAGAGAGGAAACCAGAACAGGGCACACAGATTGTTTGAATGGAAAGTAAGTCATCAGACTTTCTGCCTTATGACAACTTAGTTGGATTTTTAACAATGCATACCTAGTTAAGTGGGCTTCCTAGGTGGTGCTAGTGGTAAAGAACCTGCCTGCCAACGTAGGAGACCTAAGAGACTCTGGTTCAATCCCTGGGTTGGGAAGATACCCTGGAGGATGGCCTGGCAACTCACTCTAGTATTCTTGGCTAGAGAATCCCATGGACATAGGAGCCTGGCAGGCTACAGTCCGTAGGGTTGCCAAGAGTTGGAGATGCCTGAAGTGACCTAGCATGCACATATACATACATCTGGTTAGGTAATGCAGCACTGTGAAGAGAATCTCAATACATGATTTAGAAAGTGAGGAGATGTAACTTCCTAGAAATGAGTCTCAGGAGGAATTTCCCATAAATTGACCACATTTGGATTTAATGACTAACATGCTGGACCCTGGTGAGAAAAATACTGCAGTGTTGCCACTGTGAGTCATGATGAAAGGAAACCTGCAGGTCAAGATAAAAAGGAAAAGAAACCAATGATATTGCAATAAGAAGAGAAAAATAGATACCTGTTCAGTCTAGTAATATTTTTGTCTTTCCTTACCAAACTAAAGTTTCTAGTACTTACCAAAATAGTCTAACTGAAGCTCAGTTATACATCATACTCTTCATACCACAGAGACACACATCACCCTACACTCTAACCTCAGTATAAAGCCAGCACTCCATTAACACCTTTTTGTGTTTGTTTTTTGCTCAGTCATCTCAAGCTCTTTCCTAAGGTCTTCAGTCTCTCTCTATATATGTCTCTCTCTCAATATTTTTTTTTTTTTGCTATCTTTTTCTCTCAAAATATGTCACACACACACACACACACACACAGTCACACACATACAAAAACACAAATGCTCTTTCTTTTTCCTCTTTTGTCCTTGTTTCTGTGTTTTCTTTTCTGTTTTTATCCACAAAGCCTTTTCCTCGACAACTTTACTCTTCTTTGATTAATATGTCATGTACAGAAGTGAAAGTAAAATACTTTGCTAAAGAAAAAAAATGGCTCCTGGAACCAGAACCTCTTTTCCTATGGCCATTGAAGTTTGATAATAAAGAAGAGAATTTTTAAGCCTTTATTAGGATGTACCTTATTTCATTCAATTATATACCCTGGGGCCTACCAAAATCATTCATAGTCTTAGCACTCAGTCGGTTTCTTGAATGAAGGAAAAATGAGAGGAAGGCACTGTTAGAGTATGAAAACATTCTTCAAGCAATTCTTCTCTTTTACTGTTAAATCAAGATGGAGGAAATAATTGAATAAAATTCACAAAATTTAAGTGTATAATTAAATTAATTTTGATGAATGAGGTACAACCACTGCCATTATCATGATATTTTCATCATTCTAAAGAGTTTCCTAATTCTATATTCAGTCAGTTTCATTTTCTAAACACTGGTCCTGCTAGCTATTGATCTGCTTTCTGTCACTCTAATTTTGCAATAAAAAGTATGTGGTCTTTGTATACAGTTTCTTGAGGCACCAGTGATGTTCTCAGTGGCAGGACAGAGTTCTCTGCCTTCTAGTTAAGCATTAAATACACCATATATATAATTTACATGTATTTTTTCAGCTCAATATATTTAATAACAAAGATTTCTTTCACATGAAAACTTAAACACAATACCTCTAATTAAAAAAAATAAGTAAATAGGGAAATACAAATGTACATTGCAGAGTTTCTTTAAAAACATATATGTGCTGTCCTTGATTACTCAATCATGTCTGCCAGGTTCCTCTATCCATGGGGATTCTCAATGCAAGAATATTGGAGTGGGTTGCCATGCCCTGCTCCAGGGGATCTTCCCAACCTAGGGATTGAGCCATGTCTCTCACATTGCAGGTGGATTCTTTACCATCTGAGCAACCAGGGGAACTCCCTCCTG
>NW_011494721.1:2044665-2046439 GCF_000754665.1 Bison bison bison
CGACTCGATGCACATGAGTTTGGGTGAACTCCAGGAGTTGGTGATGGACAGGGAGGCCTGGCGTGCTTCGATTCATGGGATCACAAAGAGTCAGACACGACTGAGTGACTGAACTGAACTGAACTGAGGAAATTGTATTCATAAAATATTTTTAGCATTTATTTGTAATTTATATACAGCTGACATGGATACTATAGACAACAAAGAAAATGTTTTTAGATTCACAGAATTAGATATCTTTATCATATGATATGACACCATATCTTATTTTCAAAATAAAATTTGGATAACCTCTTTCCATGTTTCCTTTAGTTCAGTTTGTTGTTTTTATTGTTTTTCATTTATGAAATCATGTCCTATTCTTTGCAAGTCCATGGACTGTAACATGCAAGGTTTCTCTGTCCTCCATTATCTCCTGGAGTTTGCTCAAATTCTTATTCTTTGAGTTGGTGATGCCATCCAACCATCTCATGTTCTGTTACCCCCTTCTCCTTTTGTCTTCAATCTTTCCCAGTATCAGGGTCTTTTACAATGAGTCACCTCTTTTCATCAGGTGGCCAAAATATTGGAGCTTCAGCTTCAGTATCAGCCCTCTCCAGCACCACAATATGAAAACATCAGTTCTTCAGTGCTCAGCCTTCTTTATGGTCCAATCCTTACATCTGTACATGAACAATGGAAAAACCATAGATTTGGCATATTCAGATCTTTGTTGGCAAAGTGATGTCTTTGGCTTTGATATGCTAAGTCTGTCATGGCTTTGCTTCCAAGGAGCAGGCCTCTTTTAATTTCAAGACTGCAATCACCATGCAGTGATTTTGGAACACAAGGGGAAAAAAATTGACACTCCTTTCTTGACACTTTCCCTCCTATTTGCCTTGAAGTGATGGGACTGGATGCCATGATCTTAACATTTTGAATGCTAAGTTTCAAGCCAGCATTTCCACTCCCTTCTTTCACCCTCATCAAGAGGTTCTTTCAGTTCAATTCAGTCGCTCAGTCGTGTCTGACTCTTTGTGACCCCATGAATTGCAGCACACTAGGCCTCCCTAGTGTTGGAGAAGGCAATGGCACCCCACTCCAGTACTCTTGCCTGGAAAATCCCATGGGCAGAGGAGCCTGGTAAGCTGCAGTCCATGGGGTCACTAAGAGTCGGACACGACTGAGCAACTTCACTTTCACTTTTCACTTTCATGCGTTGGAGAAGGAAATGGCAACCCACTCCAGTGTTCTTGCCTGGAGAATCCCAGGGATGGGGGAGCCTGGTGGGCTGCCGTCTATGGGGTCGCACAGAGCTGGACACGACTGAAGTGACTTGGCAGTAGCAGCAGGCCTCCCTGTCCATCACCAACACCCAGATTTCCCTCAGACTCACGTCCATCAAGTCAGTGATTCCATCCAGCCATCTCATCCTCTGTCGTCCCCTTCTCCTCTTGCCCCCAATCCCTCCCAGCATCAGAGTTTTTTCCAATGAGTCAACGCTTCCTATGAGGAGGCCAAAGTACTAGAGTTTCCGATTGAGTATCATTCCTTCCAAAGAAATCCCAGGGATGATCTCTTTCAGAATGGACTGGTTGGATCTCCTTGCAGTCCAAGGGACTCTCAAGAGTCTTCTCCAACACCACAGTTCAAAAGCATCAGTTCTTCAGTGCTCAGCTTTCTTCACAATCCAACTCTCACATCCATACATGACCACTGGAAAAACCATAGCCTTGACCAGATGGACCTTTGTTGGCAAAGTAATGTCTCTGCTTTTCAATATGCTATCTAGGTT
>NW_011494721.1:2046539-2048945 GCF_000754665.1 Bison bison bison
CAGGGTCATAACTTTCCTTCCAAGGAGTAAACATCTTTTAATTTCATGGCTGCAGTCACCAACTGCAGTGATTTTGGAGCCCAAAAAAATAAAGTCTGACACTATTTCCACTGTTTCCCCATCTATTTCCCATGAAGTCATGGGACCAGAAGCCATGATCTTAGTTTTCTGAATGTTGAGCTTTAACCCAACTTTTTCACTCTCCTCTTTCACTTTCATCAAGACAGTCTTCAGTTCCTCTTCATTTTCTGTCATAAAGGTGGTGTCATCTGCATATCTGAGGTTATTGATATTTCTCCCGGCAATCTTGATTCCAGCTTGTGCTTCATACAGTCCAGCATTTCTCATGAATTATTACTGATATTTAAAAAGGTGAAGCTAGCATAATGTGCAAATAATATTATAATTAATTATTATAATTATTAATAACTAAAACCTTGTTTTACACATTAGGTTATGAGTTTAATGTGTTTTAAATGAAGTTAAAAATCAAAATACTTCATCTTTTTTTAAAAATGAATACAATAAGTTGGATCAAACCTACAAAACTACTTGATATGGAACAAAATATTAACTAAGTTCATGAGTTGATGAAATACCAAGTAGCAAAATTAAGAAAGATTGTTAAGAGTTTAAGTTTAAAGTTTTTTTTTTTTTGTTTTGTTTTAAAACTTTCACAAACAAGTAAATGTAATGTCTATGCTATTCACATATATGAAGAAAGTCAAGTTGAAGCTATCACTAAATCACATACTACTTTAACACATTGGTGGATAAAGAGATGATTAGATAACTGAAGGAAAACAATAAATAATGATGTCAATAAAGAATCAAGTTTACAAAAAGTGAGCTCTAAAAAAGCTTCAGTGCTGACTAACCTAATTTAAGATGCCTGGTATTAAATCAATATGGTCGTCACAATTCATTTTGTAAATGTTGCATCATTTCCACCTCGGTACCATATGGTGTATCAAATGACAAGGTAAAAGAGTCCCTCAGTATAAAAGTAAAGACTTCCACCATTAATTTAACTCCACTGCAGAAGAAAGGAGAAATAAAAATATGATTTTAGTACAGCAAACCAGATGTAATTTCATGAGTTCATGAAATTAAGAACCATATAAGCCTGCAGTGTAATTAAATGTATCATCAAGCCTTATAGAGGCTAAGATTAACTTTGATTTAAGAGGATGTTCCCCAAATTTTTACTCAGAACTTGTTTCTCTCCTTTATTCTGAAAATCATATTTGTTCCACTGATAGTTTAACAGTGAATCAGAGTAGACAGCTGGTTTACAAACAGTTTAAACGAAAAACTACCCTCAGGTATTTTGAAAGAAAAATCTAAAATGGACTTACTGACATTATTTTATCTCCTAATACGCTTCAGATATATATGCTTTTTAAAACTCTGCATTAATTGTACAGCAAACTAAGTATAATTAGAGCAAGATTTATCATTGTCAAAGTACACTTAGTTAATATCAATATGTATAAATATTCATTATGAATTGATCTGATACAAATTGATAATAGAGGTATGGGGCTTTACTTGTGTCTCAGATGGTAAAGAATCTGCCTGCAGTGCAGGAGACATGGGTTCTATCCCTGGGTCAGGAAGATTCCCTGGAGAAGGGAATGGCTACCCACTCCAGTGTTCTTGCCTGGAGAATTCCATGGACAGAGGATCCTGGTAGACTATAGTCCATGGAGTTGCAAAGACTTAGACATGACTGAGTGACTAATACTAACACACTTTCAAGAAGGGTTTAATACTATTTATTCTCAAAGATAAGGTATTAACAACTGACTGAAAATATAAAAAATTAAATTATCTCCCAGGTATAAAATCTGATTCTACCAAGAAATTAGATATTTTAATGGTCTAAAACTATTTATGTTGATGCACTATACTTAACTAAATATTTAGGTTTAAACAAACTTTAGCCTTGTCCTTGGAATGTTGTGTAAGTTGTTAATTTTAACACACCAAGATTTTTGGTGCATACATTGTTCTGGAATATGTATATTTGTAAGGGTGTCATGTATGGATGTGAGAGTTGGACTGTGAAGAAAGCTGAGCACTGAAGAATTGATGCTTTTGAACTGTAGTGTTGGAGAAGACTCTTGAGAGTCCCTTGGACTGCAAGGAGGTCCAACCAGTCCATCCTAGAGGAGATCAGTCCTGGGTGTTCATTGGAAGGACTGATACTAAAGCTGAAACTTCAATATTTTGTCCACCTCATGTGAAGAATTGACTCGCTGGAAAAGACTCTGATGCTAGGAGGGATTGTGGGCTGGAAGAGAAGGGGATGACAGAGGATGAGGTGGCTGGATGGCATCACCGACTCGATGCACATGAGTTTGGGTGAACTCCAGGAGTTGGTGATGGACAGGGAGGCCTGGC
>NW_011494721.1:2049045-2049719 GCF_000754665.1 Bison bison bison
TAAGCAGGGTGACAATATACAACCTTGATGTACTTCTTTTCCTATTTGGAACCAGTCTGTTGTTCCATGTCCAGTTCTAACTGTTGCTTCTGACCTGCATATAGGTTTCTCAAGAGGCAGGTCAGGTGGTCTGGTATTCCCGTCTCTTATAGAATCTTCCACAGTTTATCATGATCCACACAGTCAAAGGCTTTGGCATAGTCAATAACGCAGAAATAGATGCTTTTCTGGAACTCTCTTGCTTTTTCGATGATCCAGTGGATGTTGGCAATTTGATCTCTGTTTCCTCTGCCTTTTCTATAACCAGCTTGAACAACTGGAAGTTCACAGTTCACGCATTGCTGAAGTCTGGCTTGGAGAATTTTGAGCATTACTTTGAGAGCGTGTGAGATGAGTGCAATTGTGTGGTAGGTTGAACATTCTTTGGCATTGCCTTTCTTTGGGATTGGAATGAAAACGGACCTTTTCGAGTCCTGTGACCACTGCTGAGTTTTCCAAATTTGCTGGCATATTTAGTGCAGCACTTTCACAGCATCATCTTTCAGGATTTGAAATAGCTCAATTCCATCACCTCCACTAGCTTTGTTCGTAGTGATGCTTTCTAAGGCCCACTTGACTTCACATTCCAGGATGTCTGGCTCTAGGTGAGTGATCACACCATCGTGATTATCTTG
>NW_011494721.1:2050596-2053145 GCF_000754665.1 Bison bison bison
TTCTTCTGTGTATTCTTGCCATCTCTTCTTAATATCTTCTGCTTCTGTTAGGTCCATACCATTTCTGTCCTTTATCGAGCCCATCTTTGCATGAAATGTTCCCTTGGTATCTCTAATTTTCTTGAAGAGATCTCTAGTCTTTCCCATTCTGTTGTTTTCCTCTATTTCTTTGCATTGATTGCTGAAGAAGGCTTTCTTATCTCTTCTTGTTATTCCTCTTTACTTTTCACAGTATAGATCAATGCATGCATACATACTAAGTCTCTTCAGTCATGTCTGACTCTTTGCGACCCTATAGATCATAGCCTTCCAGGCTCCTCTGTCCATAGTATTCTCCAAGCAAGAATATAGGAATGTGTTGCCATGTATTTTTCCAGTGGATCTTCCCAATCCAAGGATTAAACCCTCATCTCTTGCATTGCAGGCAGATTCTTTACCCCTGAGCCACTAGGGAAGGCCATATGGTTGAATACCATAGTCTAGAGTTCGAGTATTTCTCTTGGACTGTACTTTAGAAATTAGTGGATTTGCCAGAATTACATGTATAGATAAAATAGCCTGGTGCAATCTTGTTGGATGCAAGAGACTATAAAATTAAATAATGGATACTCTAACATATTTCTCTGAGTTAAAACCTGTATAAGGATATTTAAAATTCCTTTGTTCATGATAAAACATTTACTAAGAAATATTTTTATATTTTTAAATCAGGCATTTATTTTTTAATTTCTTCAAGTCTCAAAAGTTGTAATATAGTTTTTTTTTTCTTCAGTGGATTTCACTATCTTTTTTAAAAATGCTGTAGTTAGATCATCCATGAACATATAAATTAAAAAAGATATTACCTCTAAAAGCTACAGTAATTTAAGCCTAAGGAACAAAACAATCTATTAAAAAGGTAGGGGTGTGTGTGTGTGTGTGTGTGTGTGTGTGTGTGTTTGTGTGCTCAGTCATGTCTGACTCTTTTGTGGCCCCATGGACTGTAGACCATCAGACTCCTCTGTCCACGGGATTTTCCATGGAAGAATACCAGAGCGGATTGCCATTTCCTCCTCCATGGGATATTCTCAACCCAGGGATTGAACCCACATCTCCTATGTTTCCTGCCTTGGCAGATGGATTCTATACCAACTGCACCACCTGGGAATCCCCAGATCTGATGAAGATGGGCAAATTATTAGGAACCAAGCATCACCAATTTTCCATATCTATAATTTGTTGTACAGCCTCAAAACATGGTATCTTTAGAGAGAAAGTTCCACAACTCCTTTTTCACACCTAATTTGCTCACCAATTCTATGGGTTCTAACTGAAAATATGTGCAGAATTTGAACAATCATATCTCTTTATCTTACCCAAATCACCATCATCTCTTGCCTCTAGCGAGTATCTTTGCTTCTGCCTGTAACCCCACTAGATCTGCTTTACCACAGAGTAAACCGATTCATCCTAACAGTTATAACTCTTATCCTCCTATCATTTACCATGTGATCAAGATCAAGAATCCTCTTCTGCCTTTATGTTAGGATACAGCTTCTGGTAAATAAGGGAATTCACCCTAATATTTTTCTTACACTCATATGTCACTTGTTCTGGATTTTATACTAGGGTCTTGACTCTGGATTGTTCTAAATCACTAACATTTTAAAATTACTTTTTATTCTTTTCTTTCTGTTTCTCCATTTATTTTCATGAGATTGAAGTATAGTTGATTTACAGCATTCTGCTTTTCACAGTTGTTGTGATGGGATCTTAGGCAAGATGCACAACTTTTTAGTTTTGTTCATCTGAAAAAAGGAGATAGTATTAACT
Source organism: Bison bison bison (assembly GCF_000754665.1). Classification (NCBI taxonomy): domain Eukaryota; kingdom Metazoa; phylum Chordata; class Mammalia; order Artiodactyla; family Bovidae; genus Bison; species Bison bison. Next base: position 2,052,409 of record NW_011494721.1, read on the forward strand.
CTTAGACTTCCTTTTCCAGGTGATTGAATGAAATATTTTGCAAACTGCAAAACTGAGAAATATATGTAGACCTCGCTGAAAAATATCTAGCATATATTAAGAGTTCAGTAGTTATTACTGTTAAGCTTCCAAATCTCTTTTTTATACAAAAATTCTCTTTGATAGCTATACCCTCCAATCTTTCTTTCAACCATTTTTTTTCCTAGAAAGTTTGTGTCTCAGTTTTCAGTTAAATAGTATTCAAGGGCATAGTGAACTTCTGAAAAACTAACTGACAATTGAATCTGCTTAAAAATATCCAATATAAATCATATATTATATCTATATTCTTTATATATTAAACAGTTGAATCTGATCAGGAATAATAAGTGCAAGTATAATATGTAGATTGTATAACAGAAGCTTTATAAATGTTTTTATTCAAAAACATTGATAAAGTAAAATTCAATATATATAAGCTTCTATTCTATTGATCTAACAGACTATCTCCATCTTGAGATTTACAAAACATTGAATAAGTATTAATTTCTTCAATATATAAATGAAATATATTTTGTGATGGCTCTGAAAGATACATGGAACTTCATCAAAATAATGTGAAAGCCAAGAACAGCATTAAAAAAAAAAATTGAAGTAAGATAGAGCCATCACATACAGGGAGTTTCTGCATGGGCACAGGAGGGCTGAGAGGAGCTATTCCATGTTCAAGGTCAGGAGGGGCAGCTGTGAGGAGATAC
>NW_011494721.1:2053245-2053937 GCF_000754665.1 Bison bison bison
CAGCCCAATATGCTACTGGAGATCAGTGGAGAAATAACTCCAGAAAGAATGAAGGGATGGAGCCAAAGCAAAAACAATAACCAGCTGTGGATGTGACTGGTGGCAGAAGCAAGGTCCGATGCTGTAAAGAGCAACATTGCATAGGAACCTGGAATGTCAGGTCCATGAATCAAGGCAAACTGGAAGTGGTCAAAAAGTAGATGGCAAGAATGAAAGTCGGCATTCTAGGAATCAGTGAACTAAAATGGACTGGAATGGGTGAATTTAACTCAGATGACCATTATATCTACTACTGTGGGCAAGAATCCCTCAGAAGAAATGGGGTAGCCATCGTGGTCAACAGAAGAGTCTGAAATGCAGTACTAGGGTGCCATCTCAAAAATGACAGAATGATCTCTGTTCGTTTCCAAGGCAAACCATTCAAAATCACGGTAATCCAAGTCTATGCCCCAACCAGTAACACTGAAGAAGATGACGTTTAACAGTTCTAGAAAGACCTACAAGACCTTTTAAAACTAAAACCAAAAAGATGTGTCCTTTTCATTATAGGGGACTGGAATGCAAAAGTAGGAAATCAAGAAACACCTGGAGTAACAGGCAAATTTGGCCTTGGAGTATAGAATGAAGCAGGGCAAAGGCTAATAGAGTTTTGCCAAGAGAGCGCACTGGTCATAGCAAACACCCTCTTCCAA
>NW_011494721.1:2054037-2054478 GCF_000754665.1 Bison bison bison
TCACCAGATGGTCAACACCGAAATCAGACTGATTATATTCTTTGCAGTCAAAGATGGAGAAGCTCTATACAGTCAGCAAAAAGAAGGCAGAGAGCTGCCTGTGGCTCAGATCATGAACTCCTTATTGCCAAAATCAGACTTAAATTGAAGAAAGTAGGGAAAACCACTAGACCATTCAGGTATGACTTAAATACATTCCTTTGTGATTATACAGTGGAAGTAAGAAATAGTTTTAAGGGACTAGATCTGATAGAGTGCCAGATGAACATGGACGGAGGTTCGTGTCATTGTACAGGAGACACGGATCAAGACCATCCCCATGGAAAAGAAATGCAAAAAAGCAAAATGGCTGTCTGAGGAGGCCTTACAAATAGCTGTGAAATGAAGAGAAGCCAAAATCCAAGGAGAAAAGTAAAGATATAAGCATCTGAATGCAGAGTT
>NW_011494721.1:2054968-2097416 GCF_000754665.1 Bison bison bison
GCCCTTAGAAAGCATCACTATGAACAAAGCTAGTGGAGGTGATGGAATTCCAGTTGAGCTATTCCAAATCCTGAAAGATGATGCTGTGAAAGTGCTGCACTAAATATGCCAGCAAATTTGGAAAACTCAGCAGTGGTCAGGACTTGAAAAGGTCCGTTTTCATTCCAATCCCAAAGAAAGGCAATGCCAAAGAATGCTCAACCTACCACACAATTGCACTCATCTCACACGCTCGTAAAGTAATGCTCAAAATTCTCCAAGCCAGGCTTCAGCAATATGTGAATGGTGAACATCCAGATGTTCAAGCTGGTTATAGGAAAGGCAGAGGAATCAGAGATCAAATTGCTAACATCCACTGGATGATTGAAAAAGCAAGAGAGTTCCAGAAAAACATCTATTTCTGCTTTATCGACTAAGCCAAAGCCTTTGACTGTGTGGATCACAATAAACTGTGGAAAATTCTTCAAGATATGGGAATACCAGACCACATGACCTGCCTCTTGAGAAACCTATATGCAGGTCAGAAGCAACAGTTAGAACTGGACATGGAACAACAGACTGGTTCCAAATAGGAAAAGGAGTACTTCAAAGCTGTATGTTGTCACCCTGCTTATTTAACTTGTACGAAGAGTACATCATGAGAAATACTGGGCTGGAAGAAGCACAAGCTGGAATCAAGATTGCCAGGAGAAATATCAATAACCTCAGATATGCAGATGACAACACCTTTATGGCCGAAAGTGAAGAGGAACTAAAAAGCCTCTTGATGAAAGTGAAAAAGAGTTAAAAGGTTGGCTTAAACATCAACATTCAGAAAACTAATATCATGGTATCTGGTCCCATCACTTCATGGGAAATAGATGAGGAAACAGTGGCAACAGTATCAAACTTTCTTCTTCTGTGCCCCCAAATCACTGCAGATAGTAAATGCAGCCATGAAATTAAAAGATTCTTACTCCTTGGAAGCAAAGTTATGACCAACCTAGATAGCATATTCAAAAGCAGAGACATCACTTTGCCAACAAAGGTCCGTCTAGTCAAGGCTATGGTTTTTTTTCAGTGGTCATGTATGGACGTGAGAGTTGGACTGTGAAGAAAGCTGAGTGCCAAAGAATTGATGCTTTTGAACTGTGGTGTTGGAGAAGACTTTTGAGAGTCCCTTGGATTGCAAGGAGATCCAACCAGTCCATCCTGAAGGAGATCAGTCCTGGGTGTTCATTGGAAGAAGTGATGCTGAAGCTGAAACTCCAGTACTTTGGCCACCTCATGCGAAGAGTTGATTCATTGGAAAAGACTCTGATGCTGGGAGGGATTGGGGGCAGGAGAAGAAGGGGACGACAGAGGATGAGATGGCTGGATGGCATCACTGACTCGATGGACGTGAGTTTGAGTGAACTCTGGTATTTGGTGATAGACAGGGAGGCCTGGCATGCTGCAATTCATGGGGCTGAAAAGAGTGGGACAGCATTTAGTGACTGAATTAAACTGAACTGAGCTGATATAAACTGCAGATAAGAGTAGATAATCTTTTCTTATTCATATTTGGCTTTTTTAGAAACTTTAAGCTTTATTCCTGGATAGAATACTATCAGAGACATTTAACCTCCTCAGATAGGAAGATGTTTAAAGGAAAATTTAATGTGTAACTGTGTTCTTCCTGGGACTAGGATTTCAGTCTTTTGTCCCATAATGATAAGAACATTTTCATACTTGAATTTTTCTGTGAATTCATGCTGCTCTGGCATCCCCTTGAAAGTTGTTCTTGACTTTGAAAATGGTGATAACAGTCCCCAAAAGTAGTTTTCATTACTGCTTTCAGGAAAATGTTTCAGATATTTAAAATCTATGAAAGCATGGAAAATTTACATGTTGTAGTCCTTTTTGCATAATATAAATGCTATAAAACATTAAATGAATATACATTATTTAGTTAAGGAATACCTGAATTCAATTAAGTGGATGAATTACTAAGATTTCCCTCACTTATAATTAATAATTTTCATGTGGAAAGATGAGGTGATTCTCAGGTTTATGAGTTTCTGCATGAAATGTGAATCTTCTTATATTTTCAATGATTTGTTCCTAGAAATTATCACTTAAAGATAGTTTTGTATTTACTATTTTCGTTATTTAATGACCTTTTCAGCTTCAAAAATGGTATCACACCAAAACAAATTTGCCATCTGAGAAGCAAATACGTATGTGAGGCACATGTAACTTATGTTGAATATATTTCAAAATTGCAGCCATACATGATTAATATATAAGGTTGTTCTGGAAGAATAATAGCTGTTTTACCATTGAACCTACCCTAAACATACATATGACTCATGAAGTGAAGTGAAGTGAAAGTCGCTCAGTCGTGTCTGACTCTTTGTGACCCCATGGACTATACAGTTCATGGAATTCTCCAGGCCAGAATACTGGTGTATGTAGCCTTTCCCTTATCCAGGGGATCTTCCCAATCCAAGGATTGAACCCAGTTCAGTTCAGTTGCTCAGTCGTGTCTGACACTTTGTGACCCCATGAACTGCAACACGCCAGGCTTCCCTGTCCACCACCAACAATCAGAGTCTACTCAAACTCATGGCCATTGAATAGGTGATGCCATCCAACCATCTCAGCCTCTATTGTCCCCTTATCCTCCTCCTTTCAATCTTTCCTAGAATCAGGGTCTTTTCAAATGAGTCAGTTCTTCACAGCAGGTGGCCAAAATATTGGAGTTTCCACTTCAACATCAGTCCTTTCAATATTTAGGACTGATTTCCTTTAGGATGGATTAGTTGGATCTCCTTGTTGAACAAGGGACTCTTAAGAGTCTTTTCCAACACCGCAGTTCAAAGACATCAAGTCTTCAGTACTCAGCTTTCTTTATGGTCCAACTCTCACATTCATACATGACTCTGGAAAAACCATAGCTTTGACTAGACGGACCTTTGTTGACAAAGTAATGTCTCTGCTTAAATAAGCTGTTTAGGTTGATCATAACTTTTCTTCCAAGGAGCAAGCGTCTTTTACGTTCATGGCTGCAGTCACCACCTGCAGTGATTTTGGAGCCCCCCAAAATTAAGTCTGTCACTATTTCTAGTTTCCCCCATTTATTTGCCATGAAGCAATGGGACAAGATGCCATGATCTTAGTTTTCTGAATGTTGAGCTTTAAGCCAAACTTTTCATTCTCCTCTTTCACTTTCATCAAGAGGCTTTTTAGTTCTTCTTCGCTTTTTGCCATAAGGGTGGTGTCATCTTCATATCTAAGGTTATTGATATTTCTCCCTGCAATCTTGATTCCAGCTTGTGCTTTATCCAGTCCAGCATTTCTCACAAGGTATTCTGCATATAAGTTAACTGAACCCTGGTCTCCTGCTTTGCAGGCAGATTCTTTACCAGCTGAGCCACAAGGGAAGCCCATATGACTCATGGTTAGAGTAAATATTTTGTGGTATTTTAGATAAGTATATTTGGTTGGTACAAATGTAATTACAGTTTTGGACCATGAATTTTAAGTCATTATATTTAGGCTCAAGCACATCTTTATTAATCAAAATAGGATCCATTACAAACAGAACATTTTTGCCAATGAGAAATAAGTTTGCTTATTCCTGGAGCATAAAAATCTATTCTTCACAACTGGAGAGCATTTTTTTGCATCCTGCTGATTGTGGAAGCATTTTCCCTGCAAAAAGTTATCGAGATGGTTGAAGTGGTAGTTAGTTGGTGAGAGGTCAGGTGAACAGGGTGGATGAGGCCAAACTTCATAGCCCAATTCATTCAACTTTTGAAATATTATTTGTTTTACATGTGGTCACGTATTGTCATGGGAAAGAATTTGCCCCATTCTGTTGACCAATGCTGGTTGCAGATGTTGCAGTTTTCAGTGCATCTCATCAGTTTGTTGACCATACTTCTCATATGTAATGGTTTCAACACGATTATGAACGCTGTAGTGGATCAGACCAGCAGCAGACCACAAAGCAATGACCATGACTTTTTTGGTGCAAGTTTCACTTTGGGAAAGTGCTTGAAATTTCTTCTCAGTCCACCAATGATCTAGTTATCATCGGTTGTCATATAAAATCCACTTTTCATTGAATGTCACAATCTGAGAAATAGTTGTTCTTGTGTAGAATAAGAGAAGATGACACTACAAAACAATGTTTTTGATTTGCAGCCAGCTCATGAGGCACCTACTTATTAAGCTTTTTCACCTTTCCAATTTGCTTTAAATGCCAAATGACTGTAGAATGGTTGACATTTAGTACTTCTGCAACTTCTCTTGTAATTGTAAGAGGATCAGCTTTGATGATGGCTCTCAACTGGTCATTGTCAATTTCCAGTGGCTGGCCACCGCAATCATCATCTTCAAGGCTCTTGTCTCCTTTGCAAAACTTCTTGAACCACCACTGCAGTGTATGTTCTCTAGGAGCTCCTGGGCCAAATACATTGCTGATGTTGCAAGTTGTCTCTGCTGCTTCACAACCTATTTTGAACTCAAGAAAATTGCTCAAATTTTCTTTTTGTTTAACATCATTTCCATAGAATAAAACAAATATAAAAGTAATAGCAAGTAATAAGTCACTTGGAGAAGGCAATGGCACCCTACTGCAGTACTCTTGCCTGGAAAATCCCATGGATGGAGGAGCCTGGAACGCTGCAGTCCATGGGGTTGCTGAGGGTCGGACACAACTGAGCAACTTCACTTTCACTTTTCACTTTCATGCATTGGAGAAGGAAATGGTAACCCACTCCAGTGTTCTTGCGTGGAGAATCCCAGGGACAGGGGAGCCTGGTGGGCTGCCGTCTATGGGGTCGCACAGAGTCGGACATGACTGACGCGACTTAGCAGCAGCAGCAATAGTCACTAGCAAAAGACATAAAGCAAGAAATGTGCATTAAATGATCTATAACATAATGACATTTATTTGGAATGTATGCCAATAACAAATGGCAAATTCCAACAATGCAAAAACAGCAATTACTTTTGTACAAACATAATACCTCATTGAGTATGAAGCCCTCACACTTCGTAAATTGACTGGATTATGAACTTGACCATGAATTAATTGTATTGCCAACAAATTCTGTATAGAGAAAAATAAAAATGTTACAAACTAGATACAAAAATGATGAAAACGGATTGACAAAATAAATTAATATATTATATTTAGATAAAAGCACAGTATTTTATCAGTTTTTCCTTACTAAACAAAGCATAAATGTTTGGCAAATATCCAAAAACTAGTAAGTGAAGTCCAGAAGGTATTTGGTTATAGAACTTTAAACATTTGATTTAATGTTTGGACTTCATTTGTTATTACTTTCTCTGCTATTTCTCAGATTGCATCAATCTGTAATTAATTTGTCAATTACATGTTTCTAGTCAGAAATGTTGAGTCCTCTAACAGATAAATCTCTAGTTCTATTTTAAGTGCTATTTTCTTTGACTTTTAGTAGGTGCAGTAATAAACATTTACTCATAGTACAACAAACTTATTATAAATACAGAAAATATTTACCAAAAATATTGAATTCTAATTGTTGATAAACACATCAGGCCACTACATACCATCAGTTCAGTTCAGTTCAGTCGTTCAGTCAAGGAGATACCCCTTGCCCAAGGTAAGAAGCAGCGGCTGCGCTTCGCTGGAGCAGCCGTGAAGAGATACCCCACGCCCAAGGTAAGAGAAACCCAAGTAAGATGGTAGGTGTTGCAAGAGGGCACCAGAGGAGAAACACACTGAAACCATACTCACAGAAAACTAGTCAATCTAATCACACTAGGACCACAGCCTTGTCTAACTCAATGAAACTAAGCCATGCCCATGGGGCAACCTAAGACGGGTGGGTCATGGTGGAGCGGTCTGACAGAATGTGGTCCACTGGAGAAGGGAATGGCAAACCACTTTAATATTCTTGCCTTGAGAACCCCATGAACAGTATGAAAAGGCAAAATGATAGGATACTGAAAGAGGAACTCCCCAGGTCAGTAGGTGCCCAATATGCTACTGGAGATCAGTGGAGAAATAACTCCAGAAAGAATGAAGGGATGGAGCCAAAGCAAAAACAATATCCAGTTGTGGATGTGACTGGTGGCAGAAGCAAGGTCCAATGCTGTAAAGAGCAATATTGCATAGGAACCTGGAATGTCAGGTCCATGAATCAAGGCAAATTGGAAGTGGTCAAACAAGAGATGGCAAGAGTGAACGTCGACATTCTAGGAATCAGCGAACTGAAATGGACTGGAATGGGTGAATTAACTCATAAAGTAACTCAGATGACCATTATATCTATTACTGCAGGCAGGAATCCCTCAGAAGAAATGGGGTCAACAAAAGAGTTCGAAATGCAGTACTTGGATGCAATCTCAAAAACGACAGAATGATCTCTGTTCGTTTCCAAGGCAAACCATTCAATATCACAGTAATCCAAGTCTATGCCCCAATCAGTAACACTGAAGAAGCTGAAGTTGAATGGGTCTATGAAGACCTACAAGACCTTTTAGAACTACATACCATAGAATTGAGCTATTTTTGTTTTATAATGAATGGTAATGATGAAGCCAACTATACCAATTCTTAGAACTGTGTTCCCATTGGTATATTTTTGGTAAATATTTCTTTAATAAATTTCCCTGTAATCTGTTACTTACAAATTTAGAAAACTGATACTCAAAGGTTTCATTAAAATATATGCTCACAGTTTTCTTTGGGAAACCAAAACTTGGCCAGGTTTATTTACTGGAACGCTGTGCTATGTACTGTGCATGCTGAGTTCCTTCACTTATGTTTGACTCTTTGCAATTCTATGGACTGTAGCCCACCTGGCTGCTCTGTTCATGGGATTCTCCAGGCAAGAATACTAGAGTGGATTGCCATGCCCTCCTCCAGAGGATCTTCCTCATCTAGGGATTGAACTACCATCTCTTAAGTCTCCTACATTGGCAGGCAGGCTCCCTACCACTAGTGCTACCTCAGAAGCCCCCTGGACTACCAGGGAATTCTCAAAATATGAACAACTATCTACAGGGTATGGATAAATCTACAATGCTGCACATTATTCTTTGGGAGGTCCCCTGGAGAAGGAAATGGCAACCCAAAAACTCCAGAGTTCTTGCCTGGGAAATCCCATGGGCAAAGGAGGAACTGGGCAGGCTACAGTCCATGGGGTTGTAAAGTCTGACATGATTTAATGACTAAACAACAGCAACAACAAAATATCATTCTTTAAAATTTTCTAATTTTGCCATTTTGTGTAATATATTTGGAAAATAGATTAGGAAAAATCACTTAGCTCTAGAAGTCTTCATCACTTACATTACTCTTCAAGTTTATAAATTTCCAAAATACTTCAAGAAACTCGTAGCTATTGAAAAGAATATTGAAAAAAATATGGTAGTGAAGTAGAAATTACTGGGCAGTCAGTATAGAACTCTGAGACCTTGGTCTTGTTTTCAGTAAACATCCTGCTCCATTGTCCTAAATTCTTGAAATGTATCTTTAGTCTGATAAATTATCAGCATTCAGATCCAGGGAAGGGCAGTAATTAAACTCTCTTCCATATGCTTGATGGAAAAAAAAAACTGATGATTATTAATCTTAACCCCATACATCTGGTCCATTGTAAAATGACAAAAGTATATAATTGAAACATTCAGAAGCTTTTATCTTAGAGGGTTTTCCTCTTTGTGTATTTTTTCAGAGACACATTATCATTGATGTTTTGATTACCTATGGGTGTGTGTGCTCAGTCGCTAAGTCATGTCTAATTCTGCAAAACTGTGGACTGTAGCCTGCCAGGCTCCTCTGTTCATAACATTCTCCTAGCAAGAATACTGGAGTGGGTTGCCATTATCTGCTCCAGGGATTTTCTTGATCCAGGAATCGAACCTGCATCTCTTGCATTTCCTGCCTTGGCAGGCAAATTCTTTACCAATGAGCCACCTGGAAAGCTTCCATTACATAAACAGGATTGATTAAATCATTGGCTATTAGCCATTAATCCACATTTCAGCTCCTCTCCTGTACCTTGAGGTGAGGAGAATGGGACTAAATTTTCCTAATCACGAGGTTGATTCTCCTGTCAGTTCAGTTCAGTTCAGTCGCTCAGTTGTGTCTGACTCTTTGCGACCCCATGAATCGCAGCACGCCAGGCCTCCCTGTCCATCACCAACTCCCGGAGCTCACTCAGACTCACGTCCATCTAGTCAATGATGCCATCCAGCCATCTCATCCTCTGTCGTCCCCTTCTCCACCTGCCCCCAATCCCTCCCAGCATCAGAGTCTTTTCCAATGAGTCAACTCTTCGCATGAGGTGGCCAAAGTACTGGAGTTTCAGCTTTAGCATCATTCCTTCCAAAGAAATCCCAGGGCTGATCTCCTTCAGAATGGACTGGTTGGATCTCCTTGCAGTCCAAGGGACTCTCAAGAGTCTTCTCCAACACCACAGTTCAAAAGCATCAATTCTTCGGTGCTCAGCCTTCTTCACAGTCCAACTCTCACATCCATACATGACCACTGGAAAAACCATAGCCTTGACTAGACGGACCTTTGTTGGCAAAGTAATGTCTCTGCTTTTCAATATGCTATCTAGGTTGGTCATAACTTTGCTTCCAAAGAGTAAGCATCTTTTAATTTCATGGCTGCAGTCACCATCTGCAGTGATTTTGGAGCCCAAAAAAATAAAGTCTGACATTGTTTCCACTGTTTCCCCATCTATTTCCCATAAAGTGATGGGACCAGATGCCATGATCTTCGCTTTCTCAGTGTTGAGTTTTAAGCCAACTTTTTAACTCTCCTCTTTCACCTTCATCAAGAGGCTTTCTCCTGTCAGCAACCCCCTATTCCTAGGTGGGGTACAAAAGTCTCCTCATTAACATAACAAGAGACATCTTTACTGTTGTCATCTCTTAGGAAATTCAAAGAGCTTCAGGAGCTCTGTGACAGAAATGAGGATGAAGGCCAAATACATATTTCTTATTATAAGTCACAATATCACATATGTCTTTTCCCACAGGTATTCACTTTCAGGAATTTGGTTGCACCTATTTTTATTGACACTTCCACTCTCTCTCCAGAGGAATTATAATTCACCTCCAAATGGTAAAGCATCATTTTATGCTCAGAATTGCCCACCCCCCCAACCATTGGAAGTGAGTGGCTATATAGGTAATATAAATTTGTCATCTTTTATAGCATATATTTACTAATTATTTCCTAAATGTTGATAAATTAAAAAATTAATGCACAGATTTGTCATCATGTTTTTAGTCATACAAACATATAGAAATGTTTATTGAGAAGATTATGAAATAAGTACTCTTTTATTCCCAATTAACAATATTTAGTTATTTTTTAAAAAGTATATAATTTAAAAAGAGACTAATACTTCATATGAATTGCCTTCATCCTGACTTACCAGGCATTAAGAGTTCCAAGGGGAGCCACAGGTTAGGTTAATATTAGGACCCTGATCATAGTAAAATTTAGACCTATAGTGTCTGAAATGGAATGTCCAACTCTAAGTATAAAATATATCTTAATTTATATTATCCTAACTTTTCCTTTTTGCATAAAATTATATGAGAATTCTATGGCTGAATGGCATCACTGACTCAATGGATGTGAGTCTGTGTGAACTCCGGGAGTTGGTGATGGACAGGGAAGCCTGGCGTGCTGCGATTCATGGGGTCGCAAAGAGTCGGACACGACTGAGCAACTGAACTGAATTGAATGTACACAAACATGTACATAATCTGTGATATGTATAATCAAACTCTGACATTTTGGTTCAAAGAAATTATATTACATTTCTGTTGAGGTTTATTACCCCAAAAATAGAATTCATAAATAAAATAAAATGCAAGTAACTTGGGTTATATATCCAACTCTTTGCAACCCCATGGACTATACAGTCCATGGAATTCTCCTGGCCAGAATACTGCAGTGGGCAGCCATTCCCTTCTCCAGAGGATCTTCCCAATGCAGGGATCGAACGCAGGTCTCTCACACTGCAGGCAGATTCTTTACCATCTGAGCCACCAGGGAAGTGCATAGTATTATAAGCACCACCAACAAAAGTTTGTAAATGTGTTCAATATTTTTTATTTAAAATAATTAGCGTCATGGATATTACAAATATTTTATAAGAAACTGATAGCAGATAAAAATTGATTATATAATAGCTATTATCATTAATTAATGACATTATAAAATTTAATTTCAATTTTTTAAGTTAAAATGTTTTCTTTCTGTAATTTCAGTCCTTGCTTCATTTTCAAGAGCATAAAAGCAAACTAGTTTGCTTTTATTTTACAACCAATCAGAATTATTTATTGGATGAGCAAAGCATACTATGGATCCATAGCTAAATTTAATTTTTTTGTTTGCTTATTTCCTTGTTTTACTTTAAAATTTTAGTTAGATTTGGAATGTGTTCTCTCTTAACATTAGTCTTTTTATAATGTGTTACAAGTTTGATGCTTATATTTTAGGCTCTAACAAATTGTTTACGTTTTAATCACATGAACACGAGCTATGAGAATGAAAAATATTGATCCTTTTATTTCTTAACACAAATCTGAAAGCTTCTAGTGAAATAAAATAAAAGAGAATAGTAAAGAACTTCCTACACTAGCTTGTGCTTGTTTTAATAAACGTCTTTGGTTTTCTTCTTACTATTAGAGATGAAAAGAAGTGGCATCATTTCCTATTCTGCACAATTCATAGTATTTTGCAGCCATTGTAGCATAACACCATGGAAAGAACACAGGCTTTATTGACAGACAACGTGAATTTTAGTTCTAACTCTACCAGTTACCTCCTATGGGACACTGGGTGAGATGCTTAATTTTTATAAGCCTGAGGATCTTCATTAGTAAAGTAGTGATGATCACATCTATCTCAACATACTGTGAGGATTAAATGAAACATTGTATGCAGAAGAGATTAGCACTGCAAGCAGTAGTAGATGGTAACTGTTCTATTAAAACTATTATTGTTACTGCTATTAGAAAAGTAACAGGTGGTCCCAAAACAGTTATTGGGTTAGAACTGGTACCTCTTTTCAAGTCACCTCTCCCAAGATTAAAAATTAATTAAAAGAAAGAACATTTGGTTACATAGCATTAAACCTGCCACTACCTACTCTACTTTTTCCTTGTGTCTGGTAATTTCAGCGGTCAAACATATCATGGGGGAAATGGATTGCTCTCAAAACAGACCCCTGAATAATGGGGAAGAAATGTGCCTTGACTTGAATAGTAACTGACACAATTATTTTTCCTCATATGTTACAGAGAATATAAAGAATATACTCAATTTTGCATAGCTATAATATTTGAGTATTAAGTTCCATAGTTATCAAATTTTTATTATACAAGTGACTTACATATGTTTAAAATGAGATTCTGAAATGCCAATTTAATTTGCATATTGTGAGGAGTTTTAAAAATATTATTCTAGCATACATACCTATTAAAATTGTCATAGTCACCTTTATTGGTATACTTTTCCTAGGACAACTTCTGCCTGAAGAGTCCTCCCTGATCCTCCTTTTTCATAATTCTTAAACTTTTGTTAACTAATTGGAACCCTAACAGCACTTTGAACTGTGTAACAAAAAATAACTGTAGTATTTGTTGAGTGCTTAACATGTGCTGATGTACTGTTTTGTTTAATTATTTTAAAATATCTGTAACACAATATTTTCATTTTACAGTTAAAACTAATATTGTTAAGTTTGTTACCATAATGATTTCTATAATAAAAATGTTAAAGAAATAGCTTATTGAGAAATCTCTAAAAACAATTAACTTTTAGGTATATTTCAGCCCCACAATGTGAATTCTTGCTTTTGTTAAGGACTTCTTATTCTGTTATCTCTTTAAACAACTCACAACTATTTTTGGAATGATAGAGATCAGTTGATTAGAGAAGATGTTAACAGGTCAGGTACATATTGCAAACTTCCTTATTTAGGCAACTTACAACCACTTTACATAAATCAATAATATTACCTGCTTAAAGCAAAACACAGCTTCCCAATTTCTCACATACTTTATCCCATGTTTTCATTGTCTTCCTTATAAATGATATCTAAAATAATAGGGGCAATTTGAAGTGAGTACACATTTTTAGGTATAAAGAAATTATGTCTTGTCTCTTCACACCCCACTCCAATACTCTTGCCTGGAAAATCCCATGGACGGAGGAGCCTGGAAGGCTGCAGTCCATGGGGTCGCTGAGGGTCGGACAAGACTGAGCGACTTCACTTTCTTTCACTTTCTTCACATTTACATTTCAATGCCTCCTTTCCCCGTCTCTTTCTTCTACATTCCACCTTAAACCAATTGGTGAAAGAGTGAGTGATAATATGTTTAATAATGTTTAGTGCATCAGTGATTGTAATAATGTAATTCATTAACAAATCAAACCCTCAAAGACCTTTACTGAATATTTATAAAGTTGGATATTATTGGATAAACTGAATTTATTTGCAGCAGTTATTTATAGAAGAAAACATGGAAAGATTACAAGTGGAGTGGCTGAAGCGTTTGCATGGAGGTGTATATATATTGGGCTTCCCAGGTGACTCAATGGGATAGAATTCACCTGCTAATGCAGGAGATACAGGAGACACAAGTTCAGTACCTGGGTTGGGAAGATCCCCTGGAGGAGTAAATGGCAACCCACTCTAGTATTCTTGCCTGGACAATTCCATGAACAGAAGAGCCTGGTGGAGCCTACAGTCCGTGGAAAGAGTCGGACATGACTGAGCACGCATATATGTGTGTGTGTGTGTGTGTGTGTGTGTGTGTGTATTTTATATATATATAAAACCCCTCCACACCCATTGCCTACCCTGGTAACTTTCAGTTTTTCTTGCATATAGAATATGGACAACATAGTTGATAGAAATTATATGTAAATAGAATATCTATTGATAGAATCAATTTGAAATGGATTCATAGATAATCATAGGATTGAATTATTAACTTGAAACTGAATCATAGATAATCTTTCTAAACCTCCCCAACTCCTTTCTCTAATTATTTGTTTGTAAGCTGGTAAGACAGTCTGGTGAAATGAGAATGAAAAGATGTTTTTATTTTATACATTTTCCACCATCAATCAGTGATTTACATAGTGACTTTATTCTTAATTCTTATTTGAAAACAAAACAAAAAACCTTGACCACTGTTACCATAATAAACTGACAATGTTTTATAAAGAAGGCAATAAAATGAGGCACTTAGACAGATTTCAAATCCTCTGAATGCTACCTTCCGGCTAGATGGGAAAATCCCTAAATGCTTGCTACTACAATAAATAAACTCTGCCCACTCTGTTGACTATTATTGGAGCTCACTGGAGACTATTTCTAGCAAGGCACCATATGGTGCTCTCCTTTATATTACACACTGGAGCATACAAGCAATATATTCCATTCTGTTAAAGAATATATGAAGATTTATTGGAGTAGAATTCACTGTATCATTTGGTTTAAATCAGATTCATAAGATTTGCCAACCTTACTAATTACTTTGGGAAATATGATAAAAATACTCCTCAGTTTTTATTCTGGAGAGGTCATTTTATTCCAGCTTGAGATATCTCTCAAACTTTTTCTTAGGAACAGGAACTTGATGTTCCATTAGCATAATTACATGCATCCTTCAAGCCTTGAGGAGGACTTCTGACACTGAAATTTTAACTGTGTCTGACTCCTCATTTTTTTTTTAAAGTAATTTCTCTGAAAAAATCCTACAAGATCAACAAAGTTATGTGTCATATGGAGGATTAAGGACATTGAAAATGTCTGTTCTGTGATAATAAATTTCTTCACTCCTTTAAAATGGAAACCTCAGAGGAAGTGATTTTGAAATGAGAAATTAAGGCTTAGAAGCAAGGGGTCATACATAGTTAACCTCTATTATCACCAACAAGTCAAAACCATATTAGTCTTGAGAACAATCAGATAAAATTTAGCAAATTGCCTGAATATTGGATAAGAAACACAATACCCTTTGCTAATATAAATTGAAACTGAACAGTATTTTAAGATACATTTTCTTTCCTGTATTAATGCATGATGTTTTAAATATTTATGTGAGAGGAATTGTATTTTTAAAATAGCAAAAATTATCACTAAATTGGCAAATCTGGCAATATTACTGGCTTATAGGCAACATGTTTGGCTATAATTTTTAACTCTTTGCTGCCTTCATGGAAATAATTCATTGAGTTTTGTTCTTTTCTTTAAACAAATATAAGAATATGGAAAAGATGAATGTCAAAATTCTTTACTGTTTGTAGTCCTTGATTTTAAATTATAGGTATTCATACATGTTATTTATTGATACAGTTGAAATCTAAAAATACAATGGAGAATATTTTTCTGAAACTGTGTCAAAGGATGAAATTAGTTGAAGAAAAAAAAAAAGGGTACTAGTTTTAAGTAAATATTTTAAACGGACTTCCCAAATGGCTCAATGGTAAAGAATTCACCTGCCAAGCAGGAGACATGTGTATGATGCCTGGGTCAGGAAGATTTCTAGAGAAGGAAATAGCAACCTACTCCAGTATTCTTGCCTGAAAAATTCCATAGACAGAGGTGCCTGGCAGGCTACAGTCTATAGGGTTGCAAAGAGTTGGACACAACTAACTGACTAACACTTTCACTTTTCAAAGACCCTTTCAAACTTGTTCAGAACAGTGTGAAACAGTGTGGAAAAGGATATGCTTGCTTCCACACCCAGATTGATATGTAACAGTCTGGAGGAAGAAAGTCATTCCAGCTGCCATTGTACTTCATTCTCTTTCAATGAAAATTTCCCTCTGAAAAGGTGATTTGAAAAACAATAGTAAAGAAAAACAGGCACAGAGATGAGTTGAGTCATTTAAGAGAGAGCCTATGTGCCTTAAATGAATCAATAAACATTGATTACCCAGTGTTCTGGTCCAAGTTGCTGTGTAACCAGTACTTTCCTATGGATGGAAAGTGAAGCAGACCATCTACATCAGAGACTGGCAAATTATGGCCCTGGACCAAAGCCAGTTCACAGTTTGTGTGCTTTGTTTTTTTTTTTTTAAGTAAGTTTTATTACAACTCAATTTCACCCACTGTCAGTGGCTGCTTTTGTACCACAAAGGCATAGTTGACTAATTAAGGCAGAGACCATAGGGCCAACATGGACAAAAATATCTGCTATCTTGCCACAAACAAAGAAAGTTTGCCAATCATGCTATAGATGCATATTTGAAAAGTGTGGACACTTAGATTGTTTGTTTTCTGTTTCTCTACCTATTAAGGTTTAATACACCATCAGTGTGAAAGCAAATGATAATTGCTTTCTTTTTTTTTTTTTTTGATCATTGCTTTCTTAAAATAATTTTTAATCTTGAAGAATTACCTTTGAAAATTAATTTCTTTAAGAAAATTAATTTTAACACTTTTTACCATTTATTGTTCCTATACTGCACAAGCAAAATACCTTTTATGAGAATGCAGGAACTCCAACAAAAATAGATCTGAGAATCATCTCAAAGAAGAATATGAGATGGTACAAACATTTTCCTTGAGAAATGTTCATGTATACTGCCACAAGAGTATAACAACAAGAGCTCATATCACCATAGGGTTTTGATTACACAGTGTGAGTAAACTAAATTCACTTATGCTGCACATTAGAGAGTCTCTGGAGACGATAATCAATGCAAATGGATATAAAGAGGGCTCTCAAATTCAGCATTCTTCCAATAACAAGAAGAGATGATGTATTTTGGAAGAGCTAAAATTTAAAATTGGAATTCCCTGTTGTATATATTTTAAACTAGAATCATTATCAAAGCAAACAAAGAAACTCAATATTATTAGTAATGTTATCACTACTACTAATAATATTGAGTACTCTTAATGTTATTATAGGCTTCCCTGGTGGCTCAGATGGTAAAGAATCTGTCTACAATGCAGGAGACCTGGATTGGATCACTGGGTTGGGAAGATCCTCTGGAGAAGGTAACAGCTACCCACTACAGTACTCTTGCCTGGAAAATCTCATGGACGAGGCGCTTGGCAGGCTACAGACCGTGAGGTAACAAAGAGGCAGACATGACTGAATGACTAAGGCTTCAATACTTTAATCTTATCTCTGTGATTAATATTACAAATAGAAGTGATGGAAGCATTTGAAAACCTTTATTTAACTAAACTCTAATTGACATTCTGTTTTTGATGTCATATCTGAGGTATAAATTATTGCCATTGATGGTAATATCTATTATCACTAAAGTAAACTTATGTTTAGAAATTAAAATAAATCCAACACTGGACTTAGCTTTTCCTTTAATATTGAAGAACAATGACTTAACTATTTTCATCAGCATTCACACATTCTGTTAAAATTATTACAACAAATACATATCAATATCTGACAATTCTGCTGATGAAGATGATATAAATGATGAAATTGTAATAAGTCAATGATTAACTGTATTGTCAATGGCATTAAGTCAAAGATACTGTAATATGTTTGACTTTATGTATTCCATATACCTAGTCTTTTCAGTCAAATCAACTGGTAAATGAATCACAAAAGATGTTCACTTAAAGTTTCTATGAATTGGGTGATGTATTTAACATGTCTGGGTTATAAATATTATGTCTCTTTTTTAAAAAACGTTATTGAATTACTACTATAAAAGCAGTACACTATACTCTTGTTCAGTCACTCAGTTGTGTCCCACTCTTTGTGACCTCTAGACCGTAGCATGCCAGGCTTCCCTGTCCTTCACTATCTCCAAGAGTTTGTGCAAACTCATGTCCTTTGAGTCTATAATGCCATTCAACCATCTCATCCACTGTTTCCTCCTTCTCCTGCCTTCAGTCTTTCCCAGCATCAGGGTCTTTTCCCCTGAGTTGGCTCTTTGTATCAGGTGGCCAAAGTATTGGAGCTTCAGCATCAGTTCTTCCAATGAATATTCAGGATTGATTTTCTTTAGGATTGACTGGTTTGATCTCCTTGTGGTCCAAGGGACTCTCAAGAGTCTTCTCCAGCACCACAGTTTTAAACTACCAATTCTTTGGCTTTCACCCTTCTTTATGGTCCAACTTTCATTTGCATACATTGAAACTCTCACATTCATATATGGAAAACCATAGCTTTGACTAGAAGGACTTTTGCTGTGAAAGTGATGTCTCTGCTTTTTAATATGCTCTTTAGTTTCATCATAGCTTTTCTTCCAAGGAGCAAGCATCTTTTAATTTCATGGCTGCAGTCACCATCTCTATACACTAGTCTTTGAAAATTTTAAGGATGATTGGTAATTAAATCACAGTTATTTTCATTTTCTCTCTATTAGGTGAGGAATTTAACAAGTCTGGACCTTGTATACTTCATCTCCAAAGTGGGGATACCAATATCTTGTTATTAAGATCAAGTATACTTTAGATGACATGTAAGTTGTTCTTAGCACATGGTGGCCTAAAAGAAACACTCAGCAAAGTCACTGACACCACCACCATAAATAAAAATTGAGACAAATGCTAGAAAATACTAATAAGCAAGAGCTATTCACATTTTCCAAGTATGAGTTTCTTTGGTTAACCAAACAAATATGCTCATCCTTGTCCCTTGCTTTCTTTACAATAAAGACTGGAGGATGGAAGAGTTCTCTTTGTCTACCTTCTTTACATGTGTAGACCACCATCTGATACAGTTCTAAATGGTGGAAATTAGAAATATGCAGCATTTATTCCTTTATTCCCCATCCTGATTAAAGGAACCAATATGCTGGTACCTTGCCTTCCCGTTCTTTGTTTTAGAATTTCAATATTATGCCTGGAGCTTCAGCTACCATCTTAAGACTATAATGTAAAATACATAATGGAAACACCAGGAGAATTTTTGAGCACCAAGAAAAATTTTGTATATTTGTGTGCATACACGTAATTTTCTATGGAATGTTTTCTATAGGTGTTTACAGTTAAGTGAACATGTTAACCTATACCATGTATGTGTAATATGGGACTTCCCAGGTAGTTCAGTGGTAAAGAATCCACCTGCCAATACAAGAAACACAGAGGATACAGATTCGATCCCTGCGTTGGGAAGATCCCCTGGAGGAGGAAATGCAACCCACTCTAGTATTGTTGCCTGGGAAATTCCATGGACAGAGGGATCCAGCAGGAACTAGTCCATGGGGTTGCAAAGTTCAAACATGACTGAGCACTGAGTATGAACAATGTGTAATATATATGCATACCAATTAGAAATATAAAAGAAATGAGTAGATCCATGTAGACATTATTTAGACATGTTCAATGTGTATATTTAAATAAAAGTAACAAGTTTCAAATTTGTGAGAGTATGTTTAACCAATAATAAGTCATGTAGCCAACTACACACAAAAAACTTAAATGTTATATTTGAGCTAGGATAAATAGATGAGTCTGTGTACATACATGGAACTGTATGTACCAGATGGTTAAAACTTCATATTTGTTATATAAGTCTTAAGGGAGGGGGAAGATGGCAGAGCAGTGCAAAAATGACCAGTTTTCTTATTAGACATATTCATATTGCTATATTTGCTAAAATGTGAATACTTGGAATACTGTTACATGAATAACTCATCAACTCAAAGAGTATGTTAAATATCATATTAAATAATACTGAGAACTTATGAATAAAACTATATGACAGAGAGGTAAGTGTTCATTAACTAAATCCAATTTAATTGAGTTTAGGAAATGTCCTGAAAGCTTAATGACACTTAATGCACTATCAGATCAGTCGCTCAGTCGTGTCCGACTCTGCGACCCCATGAATCGCAGCACGCCAAGCCTCCCTGTCCATCACCAACTCCCGGAGTTCACTCAGACTCAGGTCCATCGAGTCAGTGATGACATCCAGTCATCTCATCCTCTGTCGTCCCCTTCTCCTCTTACCCCCAATCCCTCCCAGCATCAGAGTCTTTTCCAATGAGTCAACTCTTCTCATGAGGTGGCCAAAGTACTGGAGTTTCAGCTTCAGCATCATTCCTTCCAAAGAAATCCCAGGGCTGATCTCCTTCGGAATGGACTGGTTGGATATCCTTGCAGTCCAAGGGACTCTCAATCACTAGCTAATTATATTGTATACTTTTACTGTAAATTATAGTTTGTTGTTTTTTGAAAGTACCATGACAAATACTAATTTTTAAGTTGTAAAGCTAAAAAAAATAAGATGTAGATGAAGTTGTTTCCAATTCTGTATTTAAAATGATCTCTTGAGTAAAAATTATCAGTTTAAAATTGAATTAATGAATAATTTAGAACAATGAATTAGTCAAGAGAGTATCTCTATGTCTTGTGGGTGAAATTGATTTCAATACTTGAACCTTCCTGACTTCAGATAGGATAGCAAACTTCATTACCTAAACTGGTCTTTTAATTCTATGAATTTATGACAGTATTCCTGAATCAGGTGTTCAAAACATGATTGTTTACTTCTAATACATTTTTCATCTGTGTCCACAAAAAGCAAGCATTAAAAAAAAAAATCAAACCTTTTGAAGGTATTTTGTTGGAGTGCTTTTGAACTGAGACTAAATAAAATTACTAGGATTAAGTTACAGTCTTAGAAAATGTAGTTACTCATGAGAATACTTACACTGTTCTAGATGCTAATGAAATAAATTTAGTTTTTTTTTTTTAATTGATTCAATTCTGCAAAGAAAATAAGCATTATGCAAACTGGATTACCTTTGTTTCAATTTTGTGAAGTTTTCAATGTATGCACATAACAATCCTTGTACTTAGAGGTCTTATGACTTGATGAAGAAAATAGAAAAGTAAGATTTTTGTGGTTATGCTAAACATTAGTGTAATGTTTAACAATGAGCTGTCAGTTTTAATTATAAAGGTAGCTGTAAACTCCAAATGATGTTTAGCATGCAAAAGAATGTGGTAGATGTTTGCCTCTGTGGAATAAACAAACAAACCACCATCCAACCATATTTTCTACAGTTTCACTGAAGACTGGTGAATGTAAGGGAGCCTTGATGAAATGGATTACAGAAAAGTGTTAGAGTTCCCTAAGTGGAGAGTTAGGGTAGCAACATCTGAGGAAAAACATATTTAGGATGTAAATAGGTTGAGGAATGTGTCTACAATTGGAAAGGGAATTTGGATAAAGAGAAATCAAACGAGTCTAATAACTGGACAGTTAGGGAAAATCAAAATCTCATAGTGCCTTGAGAACAAGAAACTGCCATTAAAATTCAAAATATTTTTATCCTTTACAACTCAGAAACTTACAAAATAATTAGAATTCAAGGAAGAGTTAAAAATAGAATAATATATTCAATCTTCACATTATCAGCTGATTACTGTGCTTGGATTCCTGGACTATTCCAGAGAAGCAGCCAAAAGGGATCAGACTACATGATGCTAAACTTTGCCACTTCAGCTTATGTGTTATTTAAAATTGAAGGCAAACAATAAAGTTGAAGGCAAACAGCAGATTCAAAGAAAAACATTTACCTCTCTCTTAAAAATTTAGACTGGGGCCTGGCTCAGAAAGAGAGCTATCACCAAATATAATTTTCATCTAAATGACCTATTTAATTTGAAGGACAAACACCTAAATACCAAACACTTGCTCTGGGAAAGATTGAGGGCAAGGAGAACCAAGCAACAGAGGATGAGATGATTGGATGGCATCACTGATTCAATGGACATGAGTTTGAGCAAATTCCAAGAAATAGTGAAGAATAGGGAAACCTGGTTTGCTGCAGTCCATGGGGTTGCAAAGAGCTGGACACAACTTAGAGACTGAACAACAACAGTTGCTCTTCTTATTGTCCTTTGAACTACTCTCCTCCCCTTTCTAGTCCCAGGCCCCTATCTCTCTCCTAAACTCAGGATGGAATATAAAACTCAACTGCCTGTCTTGCCCTTCAGTTTAATATTTTAAGGGGGTCTCATGCCTGGAGAATCCCAGGGACGGGGGAGCCTGGTGGGCTGCCATCTATGGGGTCGCACAGAGTCGGACACGACTGAAGCTATTTAGCAGCAGCAGCAGCATATATACATGGGCTTCCATGATAGGTCAGACAGTAAAGAGTCTGCCTGCAATGAAGGGGACCAGGGTTCAATCCCTGGGTCAGGAAGATCACCTGGAGAAGAGAATGGCTACCCACTCCTGTGTTCTTACCTAGAGAATTCCAGGGACAGAGGAGCCCGGGGGGCTACAGTCCATGGGGTTGCAAAGAGTCCAACACAACTAAGAGACTAACACTTTCACTTTGTTCGCTTTATATAAATATATAAAATTAAATTATATACTATACATATATAACTCAATTTTTTTCTCCTATTAATATGTTTGTCAATTTAATTAGACCATTTAAATAACCTAAAAAGGGAGAAGGAAAAAATTTTTCCCAAATAAAGCTAAATATGAAGCAAAAGCATGGAGAAATACTGCCTGCTTTCCAATCTAAACACTGTCAAAGTGAAAGTGAAGTTGCTCAGTCGTGTCAGACTCTTTGGGACCCGTGGACTGTAGCCTACCAGGCTTCTCCATCCATGGGATTCTCCAGGCAAGAATCCTGGAGTGGGTTACTATTTCCTTCTCCAGGGGATCTTCCCAACCTAGGGATAAACACTGTCAAGGTTCAAGGAAATATCTGAGAGTTAGTTTAACCAGAGGAGTATTCACTATAACCAACTCAGTTGGGCCCTTGCTTTTGCCAACTACCCCAAAATGAGAGCATTTACACTATGTATAAAGAACAAACAGAATTTTACTTCAGACACCACTATTCTTTTCTATACTATGTCTGTATGTGTGTTAGTTGCTCAGTCCTGTCTGACTCTTTAGTACCCCATGGACTGTAGTCCATCAGGCTCCTTTGTCCATGGAATTCTCTAGGCAAGAATACTGGAGTGGGTTGCCATTTTCTTCTCCAGGGGACCTTCCTGACCCAGGAATTGAAGCCAGTTCTCCCACATTGCAGGCAGATGCTTTCCTGTCTGAACTACTAGGAAAGCCCACACTATTTCTGGAATACAGCAAAAAATTAGTGTAGAGTGACATCACCAAATGGTGACATAAGTTATTCTTGACATTGCGCCTCGTCACAACAACAATGAATATGTATTCAACCAATGAGGGAATCTTTGAAAATAGGGGTAAAACTGAAGCACCTCTGCATCATAGAGACCTAAACAGACTGTGTTTGAAGGGTAAGAGAAGTTACTACACTTGACCACATTGCCCCTCCCCCTGAGAGTGCAAAACAACACAGAGCCTCTGGTTCCAGTGGGAAAAAAGTACCCAGGTGAAACAACTCTTTCATCATTGTGAGTTACTTTGTGGGAGCCTCTACTCTGATCTTGAATCACAGCAATTGCAGGTGAATCTGTGGGTTCCAGTCAGTTGAAATCCTACTGTGGTGAAGAAAGTGAGAAGGCTTGCAACAAGGAGCACATAGTTCCTACCTGTAGTGCTCAAGTAGGACCAGCAGCTTTGCTCATCTTCAGAACCAAGTCAAGGTTGCACTCTCATCAGGAAATGTGGCAGGTCCAGATCTACCTAATTTAGATCCTCAGACAAATTTTTTCTGGTCCTGGAGGCTGGTTGGCCTATGTCAGGAGATGTGTTGAGTTACAGCTCCATCCACTATGGAGAGTGACTTCTGGTCTCATCTGACCAGAAGGGCTGGTGACCACTTCTGGTTCAACTCAGTGGTGCTTGAGAAGTGAGCAGGCAGGTTATTCATTCCCAGAGCAAAACCAATACCAGTGGAGGCTCCTTGTGTTAGACACAATCAAGGGGATTGATTCATAGCCTAGGTTCAGGGTAGCTCCCAACCTATCCCAACCAGAGAGGCTAGTTGGAAAATTGAGAGTAGCCTAGAGTGGACCCTCCCCTTTCAATTCAGGCAAGGAAGGTGAGTCATAGCTCTACCCACTCTGGAAAGAGTCTTCCCACCCCATCTGACCACAAGGGCTGTTATTAACTCTTGGAAGCTGCACTGGTCCAGCAGGGGACAAGCTGAGAAAGGGCAGACTGAACTGATAGTTTACATAGCAAAGTCAATGACGCTGTCTGTTCAGGAAAATTTGAATGTGGATCAACTTGAGTTAAGACAACAAACAAAGAGCTTAACTAGTTTTGGAAGTGCTTCTTCAGCTATGCCCAAGTAAGGAATTTAACTTGTATCTCTACTAATCTCTGAATACAGCCTTAAGTCTGTCTAACCAGGGAACCTAACCATGTAGCACATGAGAACCTGGGTAACCTATTCAATGGTGCCAAGTGTCACTTGAACAGATTGCACAGCCCATAGAGCAGAGCAAACCTGGTGGCCTCACCTGACCAGGAAGTTCAGTATACCATCAAGCCTACTTTCAGCCTCCAAACAAAGAACTGTACAGAGTTTGGGCATGGATCTGCTGTCCTGCCAGAGCAGGGAATCTTAATCATGGCCACATTTTCAAATGAGTAGAGAACCTAGACTCAACCATCTAGTAAGCTTGTCCAGAAAAGTTAGACAATCATGGAGCTCATCCTATAGTCCCACTTGGGTAGGGAATCAAGTCAGCAGTCCTGTCCAATTTTTTTCCAGCCTCTAGCACACTCCCTCATCTCAGAACTACTACAGATGCCTTGCCCATAAGTAGTCCATAAGTCCATAAAGCCTCCCTACCCAAGCACATTACCTGTAGACATACCCAGAAACTCAAATCTGAGCTGTTTCTGCCAAAGAAAACCTATAATGTCTAGAAAAGGAATTTTTATTACTCAAATGTGCAAATTTTAATATAAGGAATCAAGGATCACAGTTCAGTTCAGTTCAGTTCCATCGCTCAGCTGTGTCTGAGTCTTCGCAACCCCATGGACTGCAGCTCGTCAGGCCTCCCTGTCCATCAACAACTGCCAGAGTTTACTCAAACTCATGTCCATTGAGTCAGTGATGCCATCCAACCATCTCATCTTCCGTTGTCCCCTTCTTCTTCCCACTTCAATCTTTCCCAACATCAGAGTCTTTTCCAATGAGTCAGCTCTTCACATGAGGTGACCAAATTCAGCTTCAACATCAGTCATTCCAATGAACACCCAGGACTGATCTTCTTTAGGATGGACTGGTTGGATCTCCTTGCAGTCCAAGGGACTCTCAAGAGTCTTCTCCAACACCACAGTTCAAAAGCATCAATTCTTTGGTGCTCAGCTTTCTTTATAGTCCGACTCTCACATCCATACATGACTACCGGAAAATCATAGCTTTGAGTAGACAGACCTTTGTTGGCAAAGTAATGTCTCTGCTTTTTAATATGCTGTCTAGGTTGGTCATAACTTTTCTCCCAAGGAGCAAGCGTCTTGTAATTCCATGGCTGCAGCCACCATCTGCAGTGATTCTGGAGCCCACAAAAATAAAGTCTGTCACTGTTTCCACTGTTTTCCCATCTATTTGCCATGAAGTGATGGGACCAGAAGCCAAGGATCACAAGGAGATAGGATTTTCACTATTAAAAATGGGAATTTAAACTTTGAAAGGGACGAATTAGAATATTAGTAGAAATTCTGAAATTATGGTTATACATATATAATGCTATGTATATTGTGTGTATTATATACAGTTGTGTACTTACCTTCAAGCTTTTTCCACTGAGTGGGTTTAGAATAGCATTATCCAATAGAATTTCCTATGATGGAAATATTTTATGTCTGTGCTGTCCATTATGTAACTAGCCACATTGGGTTTTAAATACTTGAAATGTAATTAGTATGACTGATAAACTTACTTTTAATTGTATGTAATTAAAATTAATATTTACGTTAAAAAAACTACATATTGATAATGGATATTTTATTTGACAGCACAGAACTAGCAAGTAAACATACGCCGTAAACAATGAGCACACAAGAGAACCCAATTTTTTATTTTCACTAAGAAAAAACAGGACTTTTAGAGAAAAGGTTGATTCCAGAGCTAGGTCAGGGAATGTATGATATGAGCTTGAAGAATTTTAGTGTAAGAAAGAAACAAAGGAGTTCTTAAAGAATGAAGAGTCATATCAAAACATTATGAGAATCAGCTTGAAGGATTCCTGCTAGTTATATAAGGGGCATTTGAACATCAAAATAAAGACTGATTATAATAAATTATAATCCACTAGATTAAAAAAATCAGTGAGCCTATTGGATATACATAATACACAAATAGGGAAAAAAGAAAGGACTATTTCTTAAGGTAGAATGTCAACTGATAATAGTAGAAAAAATAATGGAATTAAGAAATTATTAGTGGATCCAAAGACTAGTTAGTGACTATTTGATGAAGAATAAGATATTTACATGCTCTAAAAATTTCTCCTATTTATATAGTCTTAAAGTGCATCTCAAGAAAATATATCATTTGCCAGGAAAAATAATATTAACAATGAAGAGACTTGACAGACAACATCTTAGATAGTGGTCTAATTCTATATGTACCAATATAGGGACAACACAAGCCATCATGTGTTTCTTCATATGATACTCTGAGAAGAACATAAAATTATTTATGTAGTATTTCTGCCAAAAATGCATAACCTTAGTTCAATCATAAGGAATTTTCAGAAAAAAAAAAACCCTGAAAAACATTTTTTTAAAAAACCAGTCTGTATTGTTAAAATGTCAAGGACAAGAGAGATAGATAATGTTCCAAGTTAAATGAAACTAAAAATAAGTAGCAGCCAAATACAATGCAGGATCCTAAACAAAGAAAACAGCCATTAGGACCGTTAATAGTACAATTGACAAAATATGAGAATGAACTGAATTTAGATAATAACATTGTATCTATGATATAATTTCTAATGTTGATAATTGCTCTGTGGTCATATAAAAGAATGTCTTTATTCCAAGGGAGTACATGTTAAATTATTTCAAGGTAAAGTGGCAAAGTTATCTCCAGTTTGTCCTCAAATAATTTAGAAAAAAAAATAATAAAACATGAATGGAAATGTAAAGAATTGATAAATCTGCATAAAGAATTATTTATATAATCATTGCAACTTTTCTGTAAATTTGGAATTATAAAAATTAAATTTACATCAACTGTATTTCTAAATAAAAGCAAAAACAGACATTTAAAAAGAATTATAATACCAAAACCTGTAAAACACTTAGAAATACATTTAATAAAAGATAGTTGGATGGCAACACTGACATGGACATGAATTTTAGCAGTCTCCAGAGTTGGTGATGGACAGGGAAGCCCAGCATGCTACAGTCCATCGGGTTGCAAAGAGCTGGACATGACTGAGCGACTGGACTGAACTGAACTGAGTTGAACTGTGTTACTTCTCCTATAAAATGTGACAGACTCAGTATCTTAAGATGTCAGTTCACTTCAAAGTAATCTGTAAAAGTAACTCAACCCCAGTCAAAATTGTCAGGTTTATTTTGGGGTAGCATTTCACAAGCTAATTTAAAATTTTATATGGGAATATAAAGGACTTAGAATAGCTTCCAAAACTTCTTTGGAAAAGAATTAACAAAATTGGAGTCACTGCATGATGTGATCTCAGAATTTACTGGTATGCTACACAGGTTGAGACATTCACAAGGGATAGATAAATCAAAGTAAGAGAATAGAGAATCCAGACAACAAGCAACATAAACATATTGATCTTCTGCAGAAGTACCAATGCAAATAAAAGGGTACTGGAAAGTCAGTTTCTCTCTCTCAAGAGAGAAAGTGACCTGAAGTATGGATATATTTTAATGAGTACTATTATTTTCATAATACACTAAATAAAAATGACATTTTACTGCAAGAGATGCTAACTTCCTTTAAAAGACTATTTTCCTAACTTTTAGCAAGTAATGCACCTAAACATGAATATTTAAATTCTGAATGTTCTTGCACTAAATCAGAATTTGCATGAATTAATATTTCCATAAATGTCACTTTGTCAGTAGATTATCAAGAGTTCCAGCAAACTTTACTTCTTAAAAAGTCAAAAATTATGAATGGGCATGAATGAAATAACTATCGAGTGGTATATAGCATTCATTGTCAGCTGTGGAATTGTTCTTATTATGAGCATGTGACTCTGTTGCCACATGTAGGTTGCATATAGAATGTATTATTATACATCAACTTCAAAATAGAATCAGTTCGTCTTATATACCAGCAATGAGAAAAATTTAGCACAAACAATAAGCATCTGCTGCTGCTGCTAAGTCACTTTAGTCGTGTCTGACTCTGTGCAACCCCAAAGAGGGCAACGCACCAGGCTCCACCTTCCCCAGAATTCTCCAAGTGAGAATACTGGAGTGGGTTGCCACCTCCTTCTCCAATGCATGAAAGTGAAAAGTGAAAGTGAAGTCACTCAGTCGTGTCCGACTCTTCGAGACCCCATGGACTGCAGCCTACCAGGCTCCTCCATCCATGGGATTTTCCA
Organism: Bison bison bison; assembly: GCF_000754665.1. Lineage (NCBI taxonomy): Eukaryota > Metazoa > Chordata > Mammalia > Artiodactyla > Bovidae > Bison > Bison bison. The sequence continues at coordinate 2,082,406 of NW_011494721.1, forward strand.
GGCAAGAGTATTTACTGGAATGGGGTGCCATTGCCTTCTCCGAACAATAAGCATACATAATTATCATTTAAAGTATAGCATAGACCTTCTGGTAGTTATGGCTTATCAGTTTTTCTTTCTATTCTGAAAATTTGAAGTCAGTTTATTACATTCAAACCCATCCACCTAACATTTCATGAATGCAAAATCTGATCATATCCACAAGGTTTTCTAGTGATTTGTTCTCAAATTCATGCTGCTTTGATCTTTCTTTAATTTGGTTCCACAGTTTTGGTCCCATCACTCAGTCATTATCCATTCTTGAACTGAATTCATTTAGTTTCTCTGTCTCTTAACTCTATAGGCTTCTCCGGAGAGTTTCCCTATTGTAGGTCAGTTTAGGTAATTATTTGTGGGAAGTGAGGATGTAGGCTGTTGTGAGAAACCAGAATGAGAGAGTAATAAAATTGGAGCAACTACTGTCAACTTAAGTCCCTTCCTTTACAGGAAAGGTTTGGGAATTAGGGGCAAAAAGGAAAATATTAAAGAAATATAAATGACAATTCATTTAGAGATGAATTCTCAGTCTTCAGTTTTACTGATTGACAAGTTAAAGAAAACTGTAATCTTTTTATACAAATGTAATATTTTTACACATATAGAAAGAAAGATATTATCTGGAAAGACAAGAATAATTACTTAAAAGCATAAAAGTTAAGATCAATAAATTCATTAAAATATTAGCCATAATGCTTTAAAGGGTAATTTCAAAAGAAAAGAAGGCAACATATTTTCTCTTGTCAAATCTGCAATTTTTTATGTTAGCAGTAATACAATTGTTGGCAAAGATTTAGTCAAGTGTGGAGCCTCTCATGTTGTTACTGGAATGTAAATTGGTAAAACTATTCTGAAAGGCATTTGGCAATGTGCCTTAAGATTTTTATAAAACACTCATAATAGTTGACCCATAGATTCCACTTCTAAGAATTGTAGTCTAGGAAGTAATCATAGAGGTATACACATATCTGTGTAAGAGGATGTTCATTATTAATTTGTGTGCAGTGAATTGTAAGAAACAGCTGATATATCTATAAAAAAACTAACAGTTCAGAAAATGATAACATAACATTACAGTGAAATACTTTGTAGTCACTAGAGCCTTTAATTATTATTATTATTTTTTTTTTTTTTTGGAAGAGCATTCACTTAACATAGGACTTCCCTGGTGGCTCAGACGGTAAGGAGTTTGCCTGCAATGTGGGAGACCTGGGTTTGATCCCTGGGTTGTGAAGATGCCCTGGAGAAGGAAATGGCAACCCACTCCAGTATTCTTGCCTGGAAAATTCCAAGGATGGAGGAGCCTGGCAGGTTACAGTTTATGGGGTTGCAAAGAGTCAGACAGGACTGAGTGACTAACACTTTCACTTATGTAAAGGATTGCCTGTGATAAAATAGTAAACAATATGTGGATAGACTACTAGTGAATTTTTTTAAAATAGGAAACAAAGACTACCAGTCAGTGCTGTGAAAATAAAGAAGAGTCATTTTATATTTTTTCTATGTTTTTCAAAGTTTAGCTTAATTCATTTGGCAATTGCTTGTTACACTGTGTATCCATTCTACCTTTTTTTTTTTTAAATCACTTCTGTATGAGTTTTAGCTCTGTGTATTGCCTTCCAGCAAGAGACAAACATTTCTCAGCTTTAATGTGATCAATTGGCTCTAAATTTTTCTAATAGATTGTCAGCCCATGTTTCATCAAAGTTTTCTCCCTTGGGAGTAAAACTGACTAGGAGTGAAAAGATCTAGAGCAGCTTCCTTAGATTTAAGAAATGCCATACTAACAATGTGGGCCATCCTATTTACTGATTTCTTACCTCTGGACTGTTAAAGAGAGAAAAATAAATGTTAAAGCTGCAATATTTTCAGTCTTTCCATTATAGCATATAGTATGTGAAATAATAACATAATAAATACATATAATTTTATAATAAAAGAACCAAGTATGTAAAGTGAGTAAATGACTAATCTTACTGTGTAAAATGCATTATAGTATGTAGAAGCCATGAGCTATCTTTAGAAGATTGTTGAGCTTGTAGTTTCCTCAAGTGTGTCTGCGTGCTCAACTATCAGATTCTTTGCAACCCCATAGACTGTAACCCACTAGCCTTCTTTGGATTTTCCGGGCAAGAATATTGGAGTGGGTTGCCATTTCCTCCTCCAAGGGATCTTCCTGACCAAGGATTCCACCTGCATCTCCTGCGTCTCCTGCATTGGCAGGTGGATTCTTAACCATTGAGCCATCAGGGAAGTCCAGTTTCCTCAAGCACTGATGTTTAAAACTTGCAAGATGTTCATAAAAAACATACACAGAAGTTTTAAGAACATGAAAATAGGACACAATTCTTGATCTACTGTGAAGTTTTTCAGATGTTTTGAAATAGAGAATTCTTTATTGTGAGGAGCTGTTCTGCACATTGAGGGCTTTGCTGGTGGCTCAGTGGTAAAGAATCTGCCTGCAATGAAAGAGACATTTAACAGCATCCTTGGCTTCTACCCACTGGGTGCCAGTAGCACTCTCTCAGTTGCAACATCCAAAAATAATCCAGATATTACCAAATGTTCACTGGGGCACGAAATTGTCCCTTATTGAAAACCACTGACCTACAGTAACCTCTCACCATGATGGGGAGCATAGCATACAATAAAACTGAGACCAAATTAATAAGCTGCTTTGGCTCTGATGAAAATTCTCTCTTTGACCAACTTCTAGTGAGGCTTTTCTGAATCCTCTTTCCAACTAGGTCTCAACCTTCAGACCTTTGTGTTTGTTTTTGCGTTGCCTGATTTTAGCCAGAATCTTGATAAATCCTTTTAATCAAAATTTCCTACCTGGATATTTGATCAATATTTAATTAAATTTCTCATCTTCTATCTTCTCGCAGGTGATATCTAATCACTCTGGCCTGCTTTCAGCAAAAATTCTGTTACATCATTTTAGCCAAACTGTTCTTTGGCTATACACTGACACTTCATCTTGTTTTTAGAATTGAGCCCAGTTCTATACTGTTTTTTTTTTTTTTTTTAATTGCAATAGTTCCTGTGGTAAGTCTATTTTTACCATTGTAACTACTTTTACCTCTGTAAAATCAAATCCATGTTTGATTTCCTTTGACAGGTCCACAGAGAGGTTATATCTGTTGGACAAAATTAGAAAATTCTGTTAACTGGATATTCCAGAGAATTTGAGATAAAACTCGACATAGTAGGAATTGGGAGTGTGTAATTAGCTCAGTTTGAGGTGCATTGTGTATCAGATACCTAAATATGTGTATTTATTCTAAACATCTTAAGTTTTTTGTTAAATTTATGCCATATATAAAGCATTTAGGTAGCCATCTCCTGAAGGAAAAAAAAAAAAGTGGACCTCACTCCACTCCAAGGAGTCAAGTAATTTCTTATGCAACTTTTTTAATGTTAAAAAGAAAGATACCAAAGATCACAGGACACATCCACATTAAGTTCTGAGAAGAATAAATATCAGTAATGAGAAAAAAGCTTCTGTTTTGGATAATGCTTCATAGTCTGTCTTCCTTTAGTATGAATATGATATAGAGTACATAATAAACTTGCATCAATAAAGTGCCATTTTAGCTACAATTTAGACCTGATTGATTGTTAAAGCCTCATATCCTCAAAGTTAACATTAAGTATTAGAGATAAAAGAAAGGAAAGTTTGTGGTGACAGTCATTTTCTCTAAGGCAGCAATCCTCAATCTTTTTGGCACCACGTTTTGTGGAAGACAATTCTTCCATCCTGCTGTTTGGCCTGGTTCCTAACAGTTCATGGACTGGTACTGGTCAGTGGCTTGGGGGCTGTGAAGTCCTGCTTGAAAGGATTAAATAATCTATTCATTAACAATATGCAACTCTCCTGAAATGTTTATTCTTATAATTCAATCTATTTGCAAGTTCATGGTTATGACTTGTGTGTCTCATATTATTTTGTGTTAATACTTTTTAATAAAAACTAGTATATTCTATTATTAAAATATTCTAATTTAAAGCAAAATTAAGATATTTATAGATAAGATTTTTTAAATAGTGGGGTTTAATGAAAAGAAAAGAATAAAAAGAACAACCATTGATAGATATTGTCTTTATAGTTAAATATGTAGTAATGCTTTCCTTTAATAAGAATTCAATTAACATATTTTAATTAAAAATATAAACTTATAATACATATTATATATATCATAAAGTGACATATGTTATTACTGTATCACATGCTTGTTATATATTTATATTATATACTTATGTAATATATAATTACAGTACATCTGCTTAATCAGTGGAAATTTAAAATTCCAAAGAACAGTAACTATGTAGATGATTTTGTAAAAGTAAAATTTTAATCTGAAGTTGGTTGATAGATATTATTTAAGTATAGTGATTTATATGCATAATCTGAAGCACCCAGATTTTTATTGTATACAAATATTATTTATATTTAAGTCATTATCCCCAGAGGATAATTCAATGGTTATTCTGCAGAATTCACAAAGTTTCTACTGCTGTCCTAAATAATAGTTAGTAAACTTTTCCCAGAATACAACCAACTTTGGAAAAATGTAAGTTGTGTTTCTGTTGACCTCTATTGTGGAAGAGATTTCCAAGTATTTAAATAGGGCCATCTAGTTTGGTCTGAATTAATTTCACTAGTGTCACTTTAGCATGGTGTTAGATTATCATACCAAGGGTAGGATTATCAAGGGCATGATTATCCTAATTCTTATTCATACTTGATTCTATACTTCACAAGCTAACTTTACCTCAAATATAGATTTTAAATATGTACTTTTAATTCATTTTAACATCAAACTTTTTAGTGGTGAGATGTGATAAAGCAATACAGGAATACCTCATTTTCTGATGCTTTATTTTATTGTGCTAAGCAGATGTGTTTTTTACAATCTAAAGGTCTTTGGCAACCCTGTGTTGAGTAAGTCCATCAGCACTATTTTTCCAACAGCAACTGTTCACTTTCTCTTTCTGTCACATTTTGGTTATTATTGCAGTGTTTCAAACTTTTTCATTGTTATTATTTTTGATTTGGTGATCAGTAATCAAGGATCCTTGTTGTTGCTATTATAATAGTTTTGGGTGCAGCAAACCATGCTCACATAAACAGTGAATTTAATAACTGTTGTGTGTGTTCTGACTACTCCACCTACAGGCGGTTCTTTCTCTCCCAGGAGCTCCCTATCTACTGAAACATAACAATATTGAAATTAAGCTAATCAATAATCCTATAATGTCCTCTAATTGTTCAAGTGAAAGGAAAAATTGCCCTTCTCTCACTTTAAATCAAAACCTAGAAATTATCCTTTTAGTGAGGAAGGCATATTGAAAGCTGAGGTTGGCTGAAAGCTAGGCTTCTTGTGCCAGTTAGCCAAGCTGTGCATAAAAAGGACAAGTTCTTGAAGGAGTTTAAAAGTGCTTCTGCATGGAACACACAAAGGTGTAAAAGCAAAACAACCTATTGCTTATGCAGAGAAAGTTTTAGTGGTCTGGTTAGATAAAACCAGCCACAATATTCCCTTAAATCAAAATCTAATCCAGACCAAGGCCCTAATAATCTTCAATTATTTGAAAGCAGAGACAGGTTAGGAATCTGAAGAAGAAAAATTTACAACTAGTAGAGGCTTGTTCCTGAGTTTGAAGGAAAGAAGCCAACTCCATAATATAAAAGTCATAGGTCACGTAGCAAAAGCTGATACAGAAGCTGCAGCAAATTATCCAGAAGACATCCATTAAGATATTAATGAAGGTGGCTACACCAAACAAGAGATTTTCAACCTAGATGAAACAGCCTTTTTTTAGAAGGAGATGCCAGCCAGGACTTTAGTTAGAGAGAAGTCAGTGCCTGGCTTCCAAGCTTCAAATGATAGGCTGATTCACAATTGGTGACTTTAATAAGTTGAAGCCAGTGCTCACTTACTGATATGAAAATTCTGCTTAAGAGTTATGCTTTTTCTACTCTACCTGTGCTCTACAAATAGAATAACAAAGCCTGACTGACAAAGCATATCTGTTTACAACATGGTTTGCTGAATATTTTAGGCTTCTTGGTAAGACCAGGCTTCCTTGATAGCTCAGTTGGTAAAGAAGCCACCTGCAATGCAGGAGACCCCAGTACGATTTCTGGGTCAGAAAGATTGCTGGAGAAGGGATAGGCTATCCACTCCAGTATACTTGGGCTTTCCTTATGGCTCAGTTGGTAAAGAATCTGACTGCAGTGAGGGAGACCTGGGTTTGATCCTGGGTTGGGAAGATCCCTTGGAGAAGGGAAAGGCCACCACTCCAGTATTCTGGCCTGGAGAATTCCATGGACTCTATAGTCCATGTGGTGGCAAAGAGTTGGACACGACTGAATGACTTTTATGTTCACTTTTATTTTTAAGATCTACTGCTCAGAAAAAAAGATTACCTTCAAAATATGACCACTTATTGACAATACACCTAGTCATCCAAGAGCTCTGACAGAGATGTGCAAATGGGATTAATATTGTTTTCCTGATGCTAATACAACATTCATTCTGTATCCCATAGATTAAGAAGTAATTTCAACTTTCAAGTTTTATTATTTAAGTTATATATTATATAATGGTATAGCTGCCATAGATAGTGACTCCTCTGATGGATTTGGGCAAAGTAAGTTGAAAACCTTCTGAAAAGGATTCACAATTCCAGATGCTATTAAGAGCATTATGGTTTATGGAAAGAGGCCAAAATATCAACATTTAACAGGTGCTGGAAAAAATTGATTCTAACTCTGATGGATGACTTTGAGAGGTTCATGATCTTAGTGTGGGAAGTAACTGGAGTTGTGCTATAAACAGCCAAAAGCTAGAATTATAAGTGGAATCTGAAGATGTAACTGAATTACTACAATCTCACAATAAAACTTCAACAGAGGAGGAGTGCTTCTTATGGATAAGCAAAGACAGTGGTTTCTTGAAATGCAATCTTCTTCTAGTGAAGATGCTGTGAAGACTGTTGAAGTGATTAAAAAAAATTAGACTATTACATAAATTTAGTTGATAAAACAGTGGCAGATTTTGAGAGAATGAACTTCAATTTTGAAAGAAGCTCTATTGTGGATAAAAAGCTATCAAAGCTATTCTCAGAATGCTGCTGAGAATTTGTTTGTGAAAAAGTCAATTGATGTGGCAAATGTCATTGCTGTCTTATTTTAGGAAATTGCCAGAACCACCGCAGCCTTCAACAATCATCACCCTGATCAGTCAGCAGCCATCAACATTGAGTCAAGACTCTGCCAGCAGAAAGATTACAACTCACTGAAGGTTCAGACCATGATTCTTATTTTTAGCAATCAAGTATTTTTAAATTAAGATCTATACATTGTTTCATAGACATAATGCTATTGCACACTTGAAGGATTATGGTACAGTGTAAAGATGACTTTTATATGCACTGAGAAACCAAAAACATTATGTAACTCACTTTATTGTGATATTTGCTTTATTGCTGTGGTCTGAAACTTAACCTGCAGTATCTCTAAAGTATGCCTGCATAATAGAGATAGTTTCTACCTAGATTATGTCCTTTGTGTTTAGTTGTACACTTTTGATTGCTTAAAGCCATAATATCATTGATAGGGCCCACATGGGGTCTCAGTTAAGATGGCTCTTTCTTTGTGTTGACCTTGCAAACAAAGAATAAAATCACAGTGACCCTTGACACTGACCAAATTGCTCAAATGACGTTCTGTTTTCCCACTGGTGCTTACCTTCTCAATGCTACGAGACCACCAAATTCCAGAACTCCAGCTACATGACCACAGGACTCAACTACAGGCTAAAAGTTAGCCAGGGGTATAAGAAAGACCCCGTCAGAAAGGGAGGATGCTGGTTCTTCTCAAGGGCTAGTCACCCTCTCATTTTCCCTCTAATAAATTTCCTTTTCTTGCCTGACTGCCTGAGTCGCTCTCTTTTTCTCTGCACTGGCCTTACAATCATCAGATAAATTCAAACAATAACCCAGACATAGATATTATGTTACCATTTTTCCTAAATAAACCAAAGTCACCCTAAATAAATCAATCAGCACTCCTAAAATGTTTTTATGTGGAGCCACTGAAGCAAAGTTCTTTGTAGCAAACAAAATTGCCAGAGGCTTTTTTGGCTAATCACTGTTAAATTCTTAATGACTCTTAAAAGCCTGAGTCTCCAACTTTGGTTTATACTTTAGTATCCAAAGCTTTCTTTGACCTTGAATACACATTCTTAATGGACTCAAAATTGGTCATTTTGTCCTCCTTTGTACTAAGTCAGAGGTTAGCTCTTCAATAAATTAATTTATATGTGTCATCATAGCATGGCAATGGGCACTCATCTTGGCAGTGGGCACTTATCAAGCTGTGTGATCTTGTAAAAAGACATCGAAACATTTAAGTATTACAGAGTATTTTTGCTATTATTTAAACAAGCATTATGTTCGTTAAAATATTTATAAAGAATTTATAATTCCTTGTAGCTATATTCACCCTGTAACTAATTCCAGTGATATAAGGCAGCAATGTATTATTTTTAAGCTTAAATGATAACTTGTCCTTTCTGATTCTCTTAAATTTTCAGTCACCATTTTACATTAGAAAAGTTATTACAAATTCTCAGTTTGCTTTCTGAAACTTTTATTATTCTAGGTTGCAGATGAATGCAATGCAGAAGACCTAAAATATAACACAAAGGTTGTTTTCAGAGCATCATTTCTCATCCTATCTGAGTTATAAATCTTTTACGAATCTCTTCTAGAATATCTAAAGATCTATGGGATTTCTTTAAGCATTGGCTCAAACAAAATTTTTTTTTCAAGTTTGTGTGGCAAGAAAAACTGTCTCAGTCACATCTGTATTTCAAATTACTCTAAACATGGTTGATTTGACAACAACAAGGAAAGATGAATATTCAAACACCATGGTTATAATGATTAAGCATACAAATATTAAGATTTATAAAAGATACCATATTTTAAATATATATACATATATATAATATGTGTTTTAACAGTGAACCTAAAAGAGAAAATTAATATTCATAATATTTCAGGATGTCCAGAATGTAACAAGCATGAGATTAAATTTTATTTATATCAGGCTTCTAAAATCATTTTACTTCTTACACTCTTATAAAAGGTTAGTTAAAACCTATGGTCTCAGTAAATCTTTAGAATAAAATCTTGTTTCTTAACCATATGTTGTGGATAGAAAAGGACTAGAAGATTATAAATCATCAGACATGATTGCTGTTGAAATAAAAATAGTCCATGGATCTCCTGACTTCTGATTCAACACAACAAACACTATACATACTCCCTTGCATATAAGAAAGAAGCAGAATCAGATGTAGAAATAACAGCTGAGAAAAAGCAACTACAAATAGGAGTCGGTGTGCTCAGCTGCTCAGTTGTGTCTCTTTGCAGCCCTATGGAGTGTAGCCCTCCAGGCTTGTCTATCCATGGCATTTTACTGGCAAGAATACTGGAGTGGGTTGCCACTTCCTTCTCCAGGGGATTTTTCTGACCCGGGGTTCAAACCCATGTCTCCTTTGTCTCCTGCACTGGCAGGTGGATTCTTTAACACGGCACCACCTGCTGCTGCTGCTGCTGCTAAGTCGCTTCAGTTGTGTCCAACTCTGTGCGACCCCAAAGAAGGCAGCCCACCAGGCTCCCCCGTCCCTGGGATTCTCCAGGCAAGAACACTGGAGGGGATCGCCATTGCCTTCTCCACGGCACCACATGGGAACCCACAAATAGGGTAGACATGGATATAGATGTTTTAGTGGAACAAACTTGTCATACCAAAGTATGCCTCTTGGGCTTGAAGATTATTTTTTTGTTTGTAAGAAACAAAACTTTCAGAAACAGCTTTTAATTCCTCCCAATAACTGCCTAAAATCTCTTTCTCTTAGTTGCCAATACTCAAGATAGTTACAGACCTCAATTACCTAACTTCTCCTTGGGCATTGTATTTTAATGGAGAACCTGTAGGTACATAATAAAATGTGCTTTTTCTCCTGTTAACCTGTTTAATGACAATTTAATTCTTAGACTACCAAAAGAATCTAGGAATGGTAGAGAAATGTTTTCTTTCTCCCCCATACTCTGCATCAATTCAGTTCTGTTCAGTTCAGTCACTCAGTCGTGTTTGACTCTTTGCAACCCCATGAATTGCAGCATGCCAGGCCTCCCTGTCCATCACCAACTCCCAGAGTTTACTCAAACTCATATCCATTGAGTTGGTGATGCCATCCAGCCATCTCATCCTCTGTTATCGCCTTCTCATCCTGCCCCCAATCCCTCTCAGCATCAGCGTCTTTTCCAATGAGTCAACTCTTTGTATGAGGTGGCCAAAGTATTGGAGTTTCAGCTTTAGCATCATTCCTTCCAAAGAAATCCCAGGGCTGATCTCCTTCAGAATGGACTGGGTGGATCTGCTTGCAGTCCAAGGGACTCTCAAGAGTCTTCTCCAACACCACAGTTCAAAAGCATCAATTCTTCGGCACTCAGCCTTCTTCACAGTCCAACTCTCACATCCATAAATGACCAATGGAAAAATCATAGCCTTGACTAGACGAACCTTTGTTGGCAAAGTAATGTCTCTGCTTTTGAATATGTTTTCTAGGTTGGTCTAGACAATTCGATATAGAATATCTAGTTATAATCTATTATTGATGTTTATATATTTAATTATATATTACTTATTTGCATTCTTATAAAGGTTAACAGAATTCCACTCCAAAATACGTCTCTGGCATGAGCATTATTTTGAGGTGATTATTTTGAGAAATTGCAAACACAGAAGAAGCTTAAAAACAGAGTAGATAATATGCCCTGTTACCAAGAAAACAGCTGTTACCAGAGATAAGTTTGTTTGATTTATAGTTTTTTCAATAACATCTTTATTTTTATACTATTATAAGGGTTACTTTCCTGTATAGTTCCTATGAAATATTGGCTATATCCCTTGTGTTCAACAATCTATCCTCGATCCTATTTTAAAGCCAATAGTTGTACCTCTCACTCTCCACTCCTATGTTTGCCTCTCTCCCTAGTGGTAATTACTAGTTTCATCTCTATATTTGTGAGTCTCCTTCTTTTTTATTATATTCACTGGTTGATGTATTTTTTTAAATTTCACATATAACTGATATACAGTATATTTGTCTTTCTCTGACATTTCATTTAGCATAATGCCCTCCAATTTCATCCATGTTGCTTGCTGCAAATAGCAAAATTTGGTTCTTTTAACGGCTGAGTAATATTCCATTCATTTGTTGTTGGATACTCAGGTTTTTCCATAAATTGGCCATTGTAAATAATGCTGCTATAAACATTGAGGTACATATATCTTTTTGAAGTATTATTTTTTTTTAACTTTTTAAATATATACCCAGAAGTAGAATGGCTGGGTCATATGCTAGTTTTGATTTTCGTTTTAGGTGACTTTTTCAACTGAGAGAATTACTTGCATGTTTGCAAACATTTCTTCTTATCCTATGAATTGCTTTCCTCCCTTTGAGTCCCTAGTCCCTTATCTATCCCTTTCCTTACCTCAATATAAGCCACAATTGTTTCTTTTCCTATATTAATCTGTCTTTTATTACAGGGATTTCTCAACCAAAAACATGGAGGGAAACTATTTTTTCCTCCCCTACATGTAGAGCAAAATAGGAAATGTTCATTAGGGAACCACCTAATAATAGTTTTAGAGCTAGCAATAAGCTCTTGCTACTGTAATTCAATTTATTCATTAAGTCAGTATTTAATGCAGTATCTGAGATATTGTGTATGACTAAGTAAAAATAAAAACAAACATAAAACCTGATTGCTATGCTTAAGAGTCTCATAATCAGTAGGGAAATTTTAGCTATAGATATATTAAAATAAGAATTTCTGGAAGCATAGTTAAATATAGTAAAAACAGAAAACATGAATATAGAACAAATAATAGAATTTTCTATAAACAAACTTTATATGGTGTGTTGAATGAATCAAAATATGTGAAATCTCATAGTAAAATTTTCCATTAAGTAGTATTATTTTTTAATCAATAAGTGACTCCAAAGCAATGCACATTCCAAAGCCCTACCCCATGCCTCACTGAAAATCTGTTTGAAATACAAAAGTAGGGCTTCCCTGGTGGTCCAGTGGTTAAGAATCCACTTTGCAATGCAGGGGACACCAGTTTGATCCCTGGTCTGGGAAGATTACACATGCTGTGGGACAACTAAACCTGTGCACCACAACTACTGAGCCTGCACTCTGGCACCCACAAACTCACAACTACTGAGCCCATGTGCAGCAACTACTGAAGCCTGTGAACCCTTGAAACTGTGTTCCACAATAAGAGAACCCATCATAATGAGAATCTCACACATTGCAACTAGAGGGTAGGCCCTACTCTCTGCAACTAGAGAAAGCTCACACACAGGAATGAAAAACTGGCACATCCAAAAATAAATAAATAAAAATAAAGCTCACAAATTATTGTAAAAAGAAATATAAAAGTAAATGAGCAAAAAGTGAATCTCATAAATGAAAAAGTAATTAAGGCAATGAAGGCTTCTGCAGACGTTAAGATATTGCAACTAATTTTTCAAAAGCAAAGAGTAAGAGAGCTGTTTACTGATGTCTGCATAGTACAGAATTTCATATAGGTTTAGTGAATGTGTAACAAGCACAGAGGGAGTCAAGTGAAAATACAGGCAGCCTATTTCTAACCCCTAAGCAAAATACAGTGCCTTCTGTATTTTAACCCCTAAGCAAAATCCCTCCCTCACCCCTCAGCCACTCCCTGCCCCCAACCAAATTCTGGGTAAAGGTAAATCTTTTAGTGTAGAAGTTGGCTCTGCCAAAGAAAAAACAAAACAAAACAAAAAACTCGTATTCAAGTGTCAAAAGAATCTTAGGCAATTCATAATTTGCCAGCTTTTCTTAGTGTAAAATTTGTCCTGACAAAATATACTCTTCTCACAGTAACAATTGCTCCAAACTATTGAAGGTGAGCAGTATATGCCACCCCAAACTGTCACAGGTGGATTAATTTGAAATGAAGGCAATCAAGACCCAGCAACAGAAGAACCTTTCTGTCTGCCCCACATCTCTTAACTGCCTAAAAGAATTTGGATTGGAGGCCCATATCAGAGAAAAGTTATTACTAAAGATAGCCTTCTATCTGAAAGACTCATCTGCATGGCAGGGCAAATATCTAATTATCAAACATCTGCTCTTCCTGTAAATTACTATCCTTTCCTTTGAAGCCCTAGACTCCATCCCTTTTATTCTGTTCAGGGTAGAGGATAAGTCTCATTTGCCTGACTGACTTTCAGTCTCATAGTTTTATACTTTTATACGCACCTGTACATATGAAGTTGTCAGTGGAGTGTAATCTCCTCAGATCTGTCTTGTCTCAACAAAAATTTGAAGTGATGGGCATTAAAGCCCTTGGCGTGTCACAGCTCTCAGATAGTCTGTGTTGTAATTCTTGGGCAGATCAGTTTTATTTAGAAAATAAAGGAAAATACATCCTTGAGGCCTGGGGGCACGCTGACTCAAAGATGTGAAGAGAAGAGAGAGAGAGAGAAAGAGAAGAGAGAGAGAAACTGAGAGACAGAGAGCACGCCCGGGGGGTGGGGGGGGGGCGGGACAGAGACCTCTGGACCTTTGGCTCCTCTTTTCATATGTTTTTTTCCTTCCCCTGGGCCTGCCCTATGTAAATTGGGCCAGCCAGGAGTGTTGTTTGTTCTACCTGAGGTCCTCCAGGGACCTTCCTTTGTTCTATTTTTACAGGCTTTTCCCTTCCTTGTCTTTTAGCCACCGCCATTCTGGACTCCTTTTCCCTATTCTAACTACCTAACAAAGTTAAATTAGTTTTACTCCTCTCAATGTCAATGTCAGTTTGATTATTTGGGCACCCAAAGAACCTAGGAGGGAAGAAGGGAAGATTTTTCCACTTCAACAAAATGTAGTATAAAAGTCTTATGTACAATATACCATAAAACAGCTACTAACAATTTTCTTCATATTTCATAACTATGAAAGAAAAAATCAGGATAAAAAACATGACCAGACCAGTATGTTAGGAAAAAGCAAAGCTAAAATCAAATGATCATAAAAAGATAGAGTGTAAGAAAAAGATACACAGTTTAGCAAAGAACTTAAAAATTTTTTAATAGATATACTCAACATATTGAGAAAATATGATATTCTTAAAATGACAATTTTATGCTGTGAAAAATGAACAGAAAACTCTAGAGGCCTCTTGGAAATTAAAAGTTAGGCAAGAAAGTACTGTCTTTAAAGTCTGTGAGAAATAGTTACAACTTAGAACTGTATATCCAGGTAAAGTCTTACAAAAATATAATATATTAAATATCTTATATAAACACTATATACAATATAATTATATAAAAGAGTAAAACCATTCAGTTCAGTTTAGTTCAGTTCAGTCACTCAAATATGTCCGACTCTTTGTGACCCCTTGAATCACAGCACGCCAGGCTTCCCTGTCCATCACCATCTCCCAGAGTTCACTCAAACTCACGTCCATCAAGTCGGTGATGCCGTCGAGCCATCTCATCCTCTGTCGTCCCCTTCTCCCCTTCTCCTCCTGCCCCCAATCCCTCCCAGCATCAGAGTCTTTTCCAATGAGTCAACTCTTCGCATGAGGTAGCCAAAGTACTGGAATTTCAGCTTTAGCATCATTCCTTCCAAAGAACACCCAGGACTGATCTCCATTAGAATGGACTGGTTGGATCTCCTTGCAGTCCAAGGGACTCTCAAGAGTCTTCTCCAACACCACAGTTCAAAGGCATCAATTCTTCAGCACTCAGCTTTCTTCACAGTCCAACTCTCGAATCCATACATGACCACTGGAAAAACCATAGCCTTGACTAGACGGACCTTTGTTGGCAAAGTAATGTCTCTGCTTCTCAATATGTTATTTAGGT
>NW_011494721.1:2097516-2100720 GCF_000754665.1 Bison bison bison
GGGACCAGAGCCATGATCTTAGTTTTCTGAATGTCTAGCTTTAAGCCAACTTTTTCACTCTCCTCTTTCACTTTCATCAAGAAGCTCTTTAGTTCTTCTTCACTTTCTGCCATAAAGGTGGTGTCATGTACATGTCTGAGGTTATCGATAGTTCTCCCAGCAGTCTTGATTCCAGCTTGTGCTTCCTCCAGCCCAGCATTTCTCATGATGTACTCTGCATATAAGTTAAATAAACAGGGTGACAATATACAGCCTTTTCCTATTTGGAACCAGTCTGTTGTTCCATGTCCAGTTCTAACTGTTGCTTCCTGGCCTGCATACAGGTTTCTCAAGAGGCAGGTCAGGTGGTCTGGTATTCCCATTTCTTTCAGAATTTCCCACAGTTTATTGTGATCCACACAGTCAAATGCTTTGGCATAGTCAATAAAGCAGAAATAGATGTTTTTCTGGAACTCTCTTGCTTTTTCAATGATCCAGCAGATGTTGGCAATTTGATCTCTGGTTCCTCTGCCTTTTCTAAAACCAGCTTAAACATCGACATTATCAAACAGAAAAGTTCTCAAAATATTTTCTCCATACACTTTCTGAAGAAGTTACTATAGATCATCTCCACATAATGAGTAAATAAAAAAAGAAAAAAAAAAAAAAAAGGAAAGTAAGAGATCTAGAAAATGGCAGCCTTGTCCTGGAGAGCATAAAGTTTCTGAAATGTGAGGATGGTGTTCTCAGAAGTGTCCTGATTTAAAAGATAGAAACATTGAAAAAAAAAAAAAGAATACAAAGCTAATATTTAACAAAAAATGTGAAATTCAGGTGAAACAATTTTAAAGAAGTTCACAATTTAAATATCAAGCTAATTATAACATGATCTGAAGTAAACAATTTTTTAAATTAAAAATAAGAGAGAAAGAGAATTAGTCTGATTTTGATTCTAGAAAAATTATCCTATGAGTGCCCCAGAAATATAGACATATCCTTAGAGAAAAAAATAAAACCCCAGATATCTATTTGATCCAGTAATTAAAAAATCACATTAACATATAAGATTTTTGCCATTCATTACTCTTTCAACATTTAGAATCAACCCAGAGGAAAAATGCAGAAGACTTAGTAGTAGGAGAGGGCATAAGCATTTATAACTTGGCAACAATAAAAGTGATAATGTAGGTTACTAAAGGTAAATCACAGATATTAAGCAAAGGTGGGAATAGAAAAAGTTGAAAGTATGTGGATTCTAACAGCATCATCCAATATATGGATTTCTTGAAAGACTGTGAAATATAAGTATATTGTTAGTAGTTTCTAACTGAAGAACAAAAGCTATTTTCAATGTCAAATACTGAGGGACACATAGAGAAGGATATGTAATCACACCTTTCAGGGCAAAAAGGTTTTAAATCAGCTCAGCATTAAATAAGCACACCTTGAAAGTATTGCCCTTAATTGCCATAAACTGAATTGCCAAGGTACTTTCTGCTTCTGTGTTAACAAAAACAAGCCAGAACAATTACTACTCTTTAAAATCTGAGTTTCCTCTTTCTTTGCCAGAGTCACTATCTTGTGTTCCTCATTTCAAGTATATCTACATATGCAACAATGCATTCTCCCCTGTTGATATGCTGAGTCTGTAATGTCAAATGTTTCTTTGTTCAGATCCTCAAATGTAAGCTCAGATTCATTTTGAAATCACCATGTGGAATAGAAATCATTTAAGTATTGATGGCCTCATTTGTCTCAGCTTTCAAACAGATTAAATAGTTCACAAAAGATTCAATAATAATGATATTTAGAATTTAAGCTGCAATGTCAAGGGTCATTAGAAAGTCCCAGGGTGACAGAAAATAACTGAATTCAAAATACCAAAGATTTTCTTGCTGTATTTTGTTTTTGTTCTGAAGAGTTGCATTATCTGTTACATTATCCAGGCTGAAAATAAATGGAACATTGGGAGAATCCAACAAGATTTTGCTATCCATTGTCATTTTTCATTTCCAAGAGCTCATTATATTATTTTCTTACTCATTGGGATTTAAAAACATCACTATTAAAAATATCTCTATTGGTTCAAGAATCAACATGGAGAAAAATTATATTTATAGAAATTATGTAAGACAAAGATAAGTGTAGGTATGGAAAGTTTTTCCCTCATAATGAATTACAAAAACACACAGAAAAATGTGTCAAGAGCCTTCCAATACACATTATGAACATTTTTCATTATGAACAATTCAAACTACAGTAAAAGACAAGAGAAATTGAAACTTTCAACAGATGTTAGTTTTTAAAAATAAGTCTGGTATATTAAGAATTTACCTTCAGCCAATGTTGTCATCTGAAAGTTTAAAAACCATAGACTGTACAACACACGAAATGAATCTTAATAAACATTTTGAGTCTTCATTAACAATAATGTATCATTCGTTCATCAATTGTAATGTGTAACACACTAATGCAGGGTGATAATAAATAAAACTAAATAATAGGAAATGTGTGAAGGCAGGAGATTGAGTATAGAGGAACTGTCTGTAATTTCTGCTCATTTTTTCTGCAAACTAAAAATTCCTTTTAAAAATTTAATTAATTTTAAACAGTGAAAGTGAAGTTGCTCAGTCGTGTCCCACTCTTTGCAATCCAGTGGACTGTAGCCCACCAGGCTCCTCTGTCCATGGAATTCTCCAGGCAAGAGTACTGGAGTGGAAGAATCCTGGACAAGCCCCCAAAATGAAAGGTTGCTGCTGAACCACAAAAGATGCCGGAATTCTTGGTCTCTGGAGGGGAAGAATTCAATCCAGGGCCAATGATGAGGCTTGATGGCTCAGAGCTTTTGCGTAATAAAGTTTTATTAAAGTATAAAAGAGATAGAGAAAGTTTCTGATATAGGCATCAGAAGATGAAAGGTTGTTGCTCAACCACGAAAGACACCTGGATTCTTGGCCTCCAGAGGAGAAGAATTCAGTCTGAGGCCAGAGACAGGTTTGATGGCTCAGAGCTTTTGTGTAATAAAGTTTTATTAAAGTATAAAAGAGACAGAGAAAACTTCTAACATAGACTTCAGAAGGGGGCAGAAAGAGTGCCCCCCTGTTAGCCTTTCAGTTCAGTTCAGTTCAGTTCAGTCACTCAGTCGTGTCCAACTCTTTGTGACCCCATGAATCGTAGCACACCAGGCCTCCCTGTCCATCACCAACTCCTGGAGTTCACACAGAC
>NW_011494721.1:2100820-2105057 GCF_000754665.1 Bison bison bison
CATCTCATCCTCTGTCGTCCCCTTCTCCTCCTGCCCCCAATCTCTCCCAGCATCAGAGTCTTTTCCAGTGAGTCAACTCTTCTCATGAGGTGGCCAAAGTACTGGAGTTTCAGCTTTAGCATAAGTCCTTCCAAAGAACACCCAGGGCTGATCTCCTTTAGAATGGACTGGTTGTTAGTCTTTAGCTGGATT
Organism: Bison bison bison; assembly: GCF_000754665.1. Classification (NCBI taxonomy): domain Eukaryota; kingdom Metazoa; phylum Chordata; class Mammalia; order Artiodactyla; family Bovidae; genus Bison; species Bison bison. The sequence goes on from NW_011494721.1 coordinate 2,101,013, forward strand.
TTATCTAGCTACTAGCAGTCTGCTAATTAAAGAAAGGAAATGTCTCAAAATTCAGAGAATGGCACCAGGCCCCTTACCCACAACATGCATTTTGAGATAATCTTGATACTAGGTGAGTTATCCTGGGCCATAAAATGATTGACATGAATCTTGAAGAAAGGCAGATTTCCATAAAAATATATAGTTTCATTAACACAGATTAAGAGAACACTGTATGAGTGTAATATATTGGTTTGTCAAGTTGGTTCTGAACCTTTAGGTGGAACTGACTTGAAGACAGAGTCTAGGGTAAATACATAGTGCATTAACATAGCTTAATGCAAACATTTCCATAAGAAAAATGCATTGGTTAGCTCAAGGTTTGAGAAAAGTTAAGTTTGTGTGGAACCAGTTGTGATTATGGCAACACAGAATTTTAAGAGAAACCTCTTTTTAAATTTGTGTAGAGAAGGGAAAAAAATATAACACTAGTTTGTTTCCTCTTGCTGTTTAAGAGAAAGATAAAAAATGTCTGACACTTGCAGCCTATTTCCTCCGTTTGGAGACCCTTGGCCTTTCTGTCTGTTACCCTATCATTGTTGTTAGGTCATTAGAATAGAAAAGAAGAATCCAAAATGGCAGTGGCTAAAAGACAAGGAAGGTCAAAGGAAGGTCCTCGGACCTGAGTGAGGACCTCAGGTGAAACAAACAGCACTCCTGGCTAGCCCAATTTATATAGGGCAGGCCCAGGGGGGAGGAAAAAACATAAAAAGAAGAGCCAAAGGGTCAGGTCTCTCTCTCTCTCCCATGCACGCGCTCTCTCTCTCTCTCTCTCTCCTCTTCATGTCTTTTGGTTGGCATGCCCTATGCCTCGAGGATGTATTTTCCTGCTTTTTCCTAAATAAAACTAAGCTGTAACACGGAGCTGTAACACTGATCTAAGAGCTATAACATGGTCTGTTCAAGACCCGAGAGCTATAAAACGGTCTGTCCAAGAATTGTGACTTGCCGAGGGCTTTAATTTCTCTTCAAATCTTTGTTGTGAAGAGACAGAACTGAGAGATTACACTTGCCTAACAACTGTGAAATAATTTTCCCAGATAACTACATTAGTAATTAGCTTTGGCTTTATTCTGAATTGCAAATAATAACTCTGTATCTCCTAAATCACTCATACATTTTTTGAACAAATATTTCATTTTAGAGTTAGGAGACATGATACCTAGATTATTTAAATAGCTTCCTAAAGTTTTACAACTTCCAAGTAATAAAAAGAGATAGAAATTGAACCTAGTCTTGTTTCTGACATAAATATGCTTCATTATTGTTTGCTATTAAAAATTGCTTGCAGTCAGATTCTTTACCATCTGAGTCACCAGAGAAGCCCCTTAAAATTAATTTAAAGAAATATAAACACATGCCATACTCGCACAAACACCTGCCATACTCAAATTGAGTACAGTCATAGACTCTTATTTGTGGTGGTGGCAGGGGAGTGTAATCTCCTTGGTTCTGTCTCTTCTCAACAAAAATTTGAAGCTATGGATATTAAAGCACTAGGTGCATCACAGCTCTTGGAGACTGTTATAGCTCCCTCAGTTTTATTTAGAAAATAAAGGAAAATACATCCTCAAGGCGTAGGGGCATGCCAACCTAAAAGACGAGAAGAAAAAAAGAGAGAGAGAGAGTGCATTCTGGATTCCTGTTTCCTATTCTAACTACCTAACAATGGGAATCTACAAAAAGAGAGTGACTAGGCATTTCAAAAACAGAGTTTATTAGATCTTTATTTAATTTTAATTGCACTTAGCCTGTTTTTATTCCCTCTAACCTACTACTACATTATGCCACTATATTTTGTACTGAAATCATAATTTTCATTACTCAGTTGAATAATTTTAAATTATTATTATTTTGCAAACAATGTAAATCAATTAAGTAATTGAACCAAAAGAAGAACTGAATAGAAAGATGCTTATGTCTTCTCAGACCTCAAGCTTGCCAGTGCAGCCAGATTTCTGGAAGAAACGGGAATTAGGAACTGAAATTTTTTCTCAGATCTTTGACTCTCTTTATCCTCTGAATTAATAGAACAATATGATATCCCAAAGTTTCTCCATTTTAAAAAATTTATATTTCAATACCTCCATTAGCTGCAAACTCAAACTAATCCTCTGACACCCTCTTCTCCTTCCACCCTCAATCATTCCTAGCGTCAGGAACTTTTCCTATCAGCCAGCTGTTCGTATCAGATGACCAAAATACTGGAGTTTCAGCTTTAGCATCTGTCCTTCCAACGAGTACTCAGGGTTGGTTTCCCTTAAGAGTGACTTATTTAATCTTGCTGTCCAAGGGGCTCTTCAGAGTCTTCTCCAGCACCACAGTTCAAAGGCATCAATTCTTTGGCACTCGGCCTTCTTTAGGGTCTTGCTCTCACAACAGTACATGGCTACTGGGAAGACCATAGCCTTGACTATAGGGACATTTGTCAGCAGAATGATGTCTTTGCTTTTCAACACACTGTCTAGGATTGCCATAGATTTCTTTCCAAGAAGCAAATGTCTTCTGATTTCATGACTGCAGTTCCCATCCACAGTGATTTTAGAGCCCAAGAAGAGTAAATTTGTCACTATTTGCACTACTTTTCCCCCTCTATTTGCCATGAAGTAATGGGGCTGGAGGAACCAGAGATCAAATTGGCAACATCCACTGGTTCATCAAAAAAGAAAGAGAGTTCCAGAAACACATCTACTTTTGTTTTATTGACTATGCCAAAGCCTTTGACTGTCTGGATCACATCAAACTGTGGAAAATTCTTAAAGAGATGGAAATACCAGACCACCTAACCTGCCTCCTAAGAAATCTGTATTCAGGTCAAGAAGCAACAGTTAGATCTGGACATGGAACAACAGACTGGTTCAAGTAGGGAAAGGAGTACGTCAAGGCTGTATACTGTCACACTGCATATTTTGCAGAGTACATCATGAGAAATGCTGGGCTGGATGAAGCACAAGCTGGAATAAAAAATTGCCAGGTGAAATATCAATAACCTCAGATATGCAGATAACACCACCATTATGACAGAAAGTGAAGAACTAAAGAGCCTCATGATGAAAGTGAAAGGAAAGAGTAAAAATGTTGGCTTAAAACTCAACATTCAGAAAATGAAGATCATGGCATCTGGTCCCATCACTTCAAGGCAAATAGATGGAGAAACAATGGAAACAGTGGCAGACTTTATGTTTTTGGGCTCCAAAATCACTGCAGATGGTGATTGCAAAGATGAAATTAAAAGATGCTTGCTGAAGAAAGGCTATGACCAACCAAGACAGCATATTAAAAAGCAGAAACATTACTTTACCAACAAAGTTCTGTCTAGTCAAAGCTATGGTTCTTCCAGTTGTTGTGTATAGTTGTGAGAGTTGGACTATAAAGAAAGCTGTTCAGTTCAGTTCAGTTCAGTCGCTCAGTCATGTCCGACTCTTTGCGACCCCATGAATTGCAGCACGCCAGGCCTCCCTGTCCATCACCAACTCTCGGAGTTCACTCAGACTCACGTCCATCGAGTCAGTGATGCCATTCAGCCATCTCATCCTCTGTCGTCCCCTTCTCATCCTGCCCCCAATCCCTCCCAGCATCAGAGTCTTTTCCAATGAGTCAACTCTCCGCATGAGGTGGCCAATGTACTGGAGTTTCAGCTTTAGCATCATTCCTTCCAAAGAAATCCCAGGGCTGATCTCCTTCAGAATGGACTGGGTGGATCTCCTTGCAGTCCAAGGGACTCTCAAGAGTCTTCTCCAACACCACAGTTCAAAAGCATCAATTCTTTGGCACTCAGCCTTCTTCACAGTCCAACTCTCACATCCATAAATGACCACAGGAAAAACCATAGTCTTGATTAGATGGACCTTTCTTGGCAAAGAAATGTCTCTGCTTTTGAATATGCTATCTAAGTTGGTCATAACTTTCCTTCCAAGGAGTAAGCATCTTTTAATTTCATGGCTGCAGTCACCATCTGCAGTGATTTTGGAGCCCAGAAAAATAAAGTCTGACACTGTTTCCACTG
>NW_011494721.1:2105157-2110677 GCF_000754665.1 Bison bison bison
AGCTTGTACTTCTTCCAGTCCAGCATTTCTCATGATGTACTCTGCATATAAGTTAAATAAACAGGGTGACAATATACAGCTTTGACGTACTCCTTTTTCTGTTTGGAACCAGTCTGTTGTTCCATGTCCAGTTCTAACTGTTGCTTCCTGACCTGCATACAGATTTCTCAAGAGGCAGGTCAGGTGTTCTGGTATTCCCATCTCTTTCAGAATTTTCCACGGTTTATTGTTATCCACACAGTCAAAGGCTTTGGCATAATCAATAAAGCAAAAATAGATATTTTTCTGGAACTCTCTTGCTTTTTTCATGATCCAGCAGATGTTGAGAGCCAAAGAATTGATGCTTTTGAACTGTGGTGTTGGAGAAGACTCTTGAGAGTCCCTTGGATTTCAAGGAGATCCAACCTGTCAATCCTAAAGAAAATCAGTCCTGAATATTCATTGGGGGGACTGATGTTGAAGCTGAAACTCAAATATTTTGTCCACCTGATGTGAAGAACCAACTCATTTGAAAAGACCCTGATGCTGGGAAAGATTGAAGGTGGGAGGAGAAGGGGATGACAGAGGATAAGATGGTTGGATGGCATCACCAACGCAATGGACATGAGTTTGAGCAGGCTCCAGGAGTTGGTGATGGACAAGGAAGCCCGATGTGCTGTGGTCCATGGGTCGCAAAGAGTTGGACACGACTGAATGACTGAACTGAACTGAATGGTGCTGGATGCCATCTTAATTTTTTTAATATTTAGTTTTAAGCCAGCTCTCTCACTCTCCTTGATGCTCATCAAGAGGCTCTTTAGTTTCTCTTTGCTTTCTGCCATTAGAATGGTATCATCTGCATATTTGGGCTTCCCTGGTGGCTCAGAGGGTTAAGAATCTGCCTGCAATATGGGAGACCTGGGTTCAATCCCTGGGTCCGGAAAATCCCCTGGAAGAGGGCATGGCAACCAACTCCAATATTCTTGCCTGGAGAATCTCCATGGACAGAGGAGCCTGGCAGGCTACAGTCCATGGGGTGCAAAGAGTCAGACACAACTGAGTGACTAAGCAGGCACAGCACAGCATATCTGCATACCTGTTGATGTTTCTCCTGCCTATCTTGATTCGTGCTTGTAACTCATCCAACCTGGGGTTTTTCATGATGTGTTCAGCATACAGATTAAACAAACAGGATGACGGCAGAAAGCTGTCTGTTTTTCCAATCTTGAACCAATTAGTTGTTCCATTTAGGGTTCTGATTCTTGCTTCTTGACCCATATACAGGTCATTGTATATCATTGATATACTGTTAAATAGAATTCCACTTCTGGATTTTAAGGAACTTAATATCTGAAATGTGTCAATAAAATACTATGTAGTAAGATAATACATATATTGGTATATATGTACATCTTTAGTGGTTTTGAAATTTTCTAATAATTTTAACTTCTTTGAATACTTCAAAGTATTCAAGTATCTAGTTTGTCTTTTCAAACTCTTTTGAAACAGATACAATATAGTGCATATAAATATGTCTCATATTTGGTAATTTATATATTCCCTTTATGATGATGTCTCTATGCTATAAACCAAGTTTTAATACTTATATATTTATCTATTTTTGGCTACACTGGATCCTCATTGTTGCACACAGACTTTCCCTAGTTTCAGTGAGCAGAGGCTACTGTATAGTTGTGGTATGTGCGCTTCTCATTGTGGTGGCTTCTCTTGTTGCAGAGGACAGGCTCTAAGGCATAAGCTCAGTAGCTGTGGTATATGGGCTTAGCTGCTCTACAACATATGGGATCTTCCCAGACCAGAGATCAAACCTGTGTTCCCTGAATTGGCAGGCAGAGTCTTAACCAATGGACCACCAGGCAAGTCTCCAAACTATTTTAAAAGTAAGTAGTAACTCTGTCTTGTAATTTTTTTTGTAGCACTCAAATAATTAGTACATAATTACTCAGTGTGTGTGTGTATGTGTGTGTGTGCATTAGTGTGTAAAATGAATTGAGCAAATATAAGGACAAATCTAGCTACTGTCTGTTTACATGGTAACTTCAGCTATTAAAAAACGTATGTTGATAAATACTAATGCATGGATTGTGCTTTTGGTTTCTGGCCTTGTAAGAATTAAAGTCATTTTTGCTTTTTCTGTGTTAACTGGAAAGAATCTTGTATAGTTTATTACTAAAAATAAATATTTTATTACATTAACATATGTAACCTAATGACTTGGTTTAATAGAATGTCTACAAACAATTCATTGCTTTAGTTGATTAAAAAGAATAAGCCTCCTGATTAGTTGAATATCAGAAAGGTAACTAACCATTAATTCTGTAAAATATGGAAACATTGCCAATATGAATAGAATATTGCCAGTAAAACATTATTGAATGACCTCTGTTTTATTTTATTTCAAAAATAGTGTTTCTATCCCTTCTTTCCCAAGTTATTTGTTGCTGATTAAAATTGTATATCAAAGTAATTGTTTTTAATATTAACAGCTATCCCTGTATTTGCAGTAAATGTAAATTTGCTGTCCCATGTAGAGAAAACAGCAATGGAAAATTAATTATAAAAATTGAAATTTATTTCTAAGATGAATATGCAATTTTGTCAATGAATTGCATTGTATTGACTATTACCACTTACTTGTTACCAAAAAAAAAAAAAAATCGATAACTCCCTATTTGTATTGTGTTGCTTTAATATGACATTCATGCTTTGTCAAGCCATTTTATTTATTCTTTGCAAACTTATCAGGCAATTTTTATTTGTCACTGAAGAAATGAGTTCTTGGGTCATGTTACTTGGTGATTAGGATATGAAATGTATCAAGCAGGATGGACTCCATCAACGATAGTTAGAAATGAAAGAAATTTTTAAAAAATGATGTTATGGTAAAATATTTGAAATTTTACTTTCCAGCAAGATAGGTAAAACTATTTAATTGATTCTGTAAAATATTAAGTGTATATAGAAAGTTAATCAATTACTAAAAATAATGCAGTGCCAGTACATTCTGTTTTTAACAATAGGTCATTAGTAACAGTCTTATTAAATTCTTGTTCTGCCACAGTCATCAAGACAGTGTGGTACTGGCACAAAGACAGAAATGTAGATCAATGGAACAAAATAGAAAGCCCAGAGATAAATGCACGCACCTATGGACACCTTATCTTTGACAAAGGAGGCAAGAATATACAATGGAGAAAAGACAATCTCTTTAACAAGTGGTGCTGGGAAAACTGGTCAACCACTTGTAAAAGAATGAAACTAGAACACTTTCTAACACCATACACAAAAATAAACTCAAAATGGATTAAAGATCTAAATGTAAGATGAGAAACTATAAAACTCTTAGAGGAGAACATAGGCAAAAGACTCTCCAACATAAATCACAGCAGGATCCTCTATGACCCACCTCCCAGAATATTGGAAATAAAAGCAAAAATAAACAAATGGGACCTAATTAAAATTAAAAGCTACTGCACAACACAGGAAACTATTAGCAAGGTGAAAAGGCAGCCTTCAGAATGGGAGAAAATAATAGCAAATGAAGCAACTGACAAACAACTAATCTCAAAAATATACAAGCAACTCCTGCAGCTCAACTCCAGAAAAATAAACAACCCAATCAAAAAATGGGCCAAAGAACTAAATAGACATTTCTCCAAAGAAGACATACAGATGGCTAACAAACACATGAAAAGATGCTCAACATCACTCATTATCAGAGAAATGAAAATCTAAACTACAATGAGGTACCATTTCACGCCAGTCAGAATGGCTACGATCCAAAAGTCTACAAATAATAAATGCTGGAGAGGGTGTGGAGAAAAGGGAACCCTCTTACACTGTTGGTGGGAATGTAAACTAGTACAGCCACTATGGAGAACAATGTGGAGATTCCTTAAAAAACTGGAAATAGAATTGCCATATGACCCAGCAATCCCACTGTGGGGCATACACACCGAGGAAACCAGAATTGAAAGAGACATGTGTACCCCAGTGTTCATCACAGCACTGTTTATAATAGCCAGGACATGGAAGCAACCTAGATGTCCATCAGCAGATGAATGGATAAGAAAGCTGTGGTACATATACACAATGGAGTATTACTCAGCCATTAAAAAGAATACATTTGAATCAGTTCTAATGAGGTGGATGAAACTGGAGCCTATTATACAGAGTGAAGTAAGCCAGAAAGAAAAACACCAATACAGTATATTATCACATATATATGGAATTTAGAAAGATGGTAATGATAACCCTGTATGCGAGACAGCAAAAGAGACACAGATGTATAGAACAGTCTTTTGTACTCTGTGGGACAGGGAGAGGGTGGGATGATTTGGGGGAGTGGCATGGCAACATGTATAATATTATATAAGAAATGAATCGCCAGTCCAGTTTCGATACAGGATCCTTGGGGCTGGTGCACTGGGATGACCCAGAGGGATGGTACGGGGAGAGAGGTGGGAGGGAAGTTCAGGATAGGGAACATGTGTACACCCGTGGTAGATTCATGTTGATATGTGGCAGAATCAATACAATGTTGTAAAGTAATTAGCCTCCAATTAAAAGAAATAAATATAAATTAAAAAAAAATAAATTCTTGTTCTCCCATTTAAGAAAATAGAAATTTTTATTATTTTCCCTGCTTTCTTCATTGCATGCATTCACACACACACACACACACACATAAAATCTCCAACAGCCACCATAAAACATCTTTGCATTAGGATATATTCCATCTTCTTGGTTACACTAGAAGTCAAACTCTACTATCGAAGTAAAGGGTAACATGCTAGCTGTCACAATCAGTTTATTTTCAAAAATGAGTGTTTCTGCTGCTCCTAGCAAAAATGCTTCTCCTAGCAAAGAATATATGGGTTAGAAAGATGGAGAACTTTCAGATTACTTAAATTACACATTTTGTCATTTTTCAATATATGCCTTCCAATTTCCATGTATTGGAAATCCTATTTGCTACTCCTTCCAAAATTCTTAGCCCATGTAACTCTTAGTGGCACTTCTATTTATACATGACAGTCTGAGAGGAACATCACAAAGGGACATGGAAAAATGCTTAATATAAGATATATGCAGTGAAACCAATGCACAAATAGCAATAAGATATACATTTTCCTTTCTATATATTTTGATGAGATCAGAAAAGATCAGTCACTTAGTTGTGTCCAACTCTTTGCGACCCCATGAATCGCAGCATGCCAGGCCTCCCTGTCCATCACCAACTCCCGGAGTTCGCTGAGACTCACTTCCATCGAGTCAGTGATGCCATCCAGCCATCTCATCCTCTGTCGTCCCCTTCTCCTCCTGCCCCCAATCCCTCCCAGCATCAGAGTCTTTTCCAATGAGTCAACTCTTCGCATGAGGTAGCCAAAGTACTGGAGTTTCAGCTTTAGCATCATTCCTTCCAAAGAAATCCCAGGGCTGATCTCCTTCAGAATGGACTGGGTGGATCTCCTTGAAGTCCAAGGGACTCTCAAGAGTCTTCTCCAACACCACAGTTCA